>NW_027521777.1:377237-469448 GCF_052094955.1 Ictidomys tridecemlineatus
GGACTCCTACAGAGAACAGAGTTTGGAGACTGTGGTGCAGAAGGATCATTGCAGAGAGCAGAGGTTGGAGACGGAGGGACAGAAGGATCGTTGCACAGAGCAGAGGTTTCAGACTGTGATGCAGAATATCGTTACAGAAAGCAGAGGTTGGAGACTGGGGTGCAGAAGGACAGTTACAGAGAGCACACATGGAGACTGGGGTGCAGAAGAAATGTTGCAGAGAGCAGAAGTTTGAGACTGGGGTGCAGAAGGACTGTTACAGAGAGCTGGTTGGAGAATGAGGTGCAAAAGGACTGATACACAGAGCAGAGGTTGGAGACTGGGGTGCAGAAGTACTGATACACAAAGCAGAGTTTGGAGACTGGGGTTAAGAAGGACCGTTACAGAGAGAAGAGTTTGGAGACTCCGGAAGAGAAGGACTTTTACAGAGAGCAAAGTTTGGAGACCGTGATGCAGAAGGACTGTTGCAGAGAACAAAGGGTTGAGACTGGGGTGCAGAAGGATTCTTACAGTGAGCAGAGTTTAGAGACTGGGGTGCAGAAGGACTGTTGCAGCGAGCAGATGTTGGAGACTGGGGTGCAGAAGGACTGTTAGAGAGAGCAGAGTTTGGAGACTGAGGTGCAGAAGGATCGTTTCAGAGAGTAGAATTTGGAGACTGGGTTGCAGAAGGACCGTTACAGATTGCAGAGGTTAGAGACTGAGGTGCAGAAGGACTTTTCCACAGAGTAGATGTTTGAGACAGGGATGTCAAAGGATTCTTACAGAGAGCAGAGGATGGAGACTGGGGTGCAGAAGGAGTGTTACAGATGTTGGAAACTGGGAGGCAGAAGGATTGTTGCAGAGAGTAGATGTTGGAGACTGGCGTATAAAAGGGCTTTTGCAGAGAGCAGAGGCTGGACACTGAGGTGCAGAAGGACTGATACCGAGAGCAGAGGTTTTAGACTGGGGTGCAGAATAACTGATAAGGAAAGTAGAGTTTAGAGACTGGGGTGCAGAAATACTGTTACAGAGAACAGAGTTTGTAGCCTTTGGTGCAGAAGGACAGCTGCAGAGAACAGAGATTGGATACTGGGGTGCAGAAGGGCCGTTGCAGAGAGATGAGGTTGGAGACTGAGGTGCAGAATGACTGTTACAGAGAGCAAATTTTGGAGAATGGCATGCAGAAGGATCTTACAGAGAACAGAAGTTGGAGACTGGGTTGTAGAATGATCGTTGGAGAGAGCAGAGGTTGGAGACTGGGGTGTAGAAGGACTTTTGCAGAGAGCAGAGGTTGGAGACTGGGGTGCAGAAGGCCTGTTACAGAGAGCACAGTTTGGAGACTGGGTTGCAGAAGACCTGGTAAAGAGACCAGATGTTGAAGACTGGAGTTCAGAAGGATTTTTATAGATAGCACAGTTTGGAGACTGGGGTTTAGAATAATTGTTGCAGAGAGCAGAGGTTTCACACTGAGGCTAAGAAAAACTGTTACAGAGAGCAGAGGATGGAGTCTGAGGTGCAGAAGGACTTTTTCAAAAAGCAGAGGTTGGCAATTGGTGTGAAGAAGGACCGTTATAGAGAGAAGAGGTTTGAGACTGAGGTACAGAAGGACTGTTACAGAGAGCAGAGTTTGGAGTCTTGGGTGCAGAAGGACCTTTGCAGAGAGCAGATGTCGAAGACTGGGGTGCAGAAGGACTGTTATAGAGAGCAGACGTTGGAGACAGAGGTGCAGAAAGATTGTTAGAGAGAGCAGACGTTAGAGACTGAGGTGCAGAAGGACTGTTACAGAGAACAGAGTTTGAAGACTGGGGTGCAGAAGTATCATGGCAGAGAGCAGAGGTTGGAGACTGAGGTGCAGAATGGTCTTACGGAGAGCAGAGGTTAAAGACTGGGGTGCAGAAGAAATGTTGCAGAGAGCATAGATTTGAGACTGGGGTGCAGAAGGACTGTTTCAGAGAGCAGAGGTTGAAGAATGAGGTGCAGATGGACTGTTACAGAGAGCAGAGTTTTTAGACTGGGTTGCAGAATGACTGATACACAAAGCAGAGTTTGGAGACTGGGGTCCGGAACGACCTTTAAAGAGAGCACAGTTTGGAGACTGCGGTATAGAAAGACTGTTACAGAGTGCAGAGTTTGGAGACTGGCGTGCAGAAAAACTGTTGCAGAGAACAGAGTTTGGAGACTGGTGTGCAGAAGAACTGTTGCAGAGAGCTAATTTTTAAGACTGAGGTGCAGAAGGTTTGTTAAAGAGAGCAGAGGTTGCTTACTGGGGTGCAGAAGGACTGTTACAGAGAGCAGAGTTTGGAGACCTGGTGCAGAAGGATCTTACAGAGAGCAGAGGTTGGAGACTGAGGGCAGAAGGACTGTTGCAGAGAGCAGAGGTTGGAGACTGAGGTGCAGAATGATCGTTTCAGAAAGAAGAAGTTGGAGACTGGGGTGAAGAAGGCCTGTTACAAAGAGCACAGGTTGGAGACTGGGGTGCTGAAGGCCTGTTACAGAGAGCAGAGGTTGGAGACTGGGTGCAGAAGGACTGTTACAGATAACACAGTTTATACACTTAGGTGCAGAATGATATTATCGAGAGCAGAGTTTGGATACTGAGGTGCATATGAAATTTTACAGAGAGCAGAGTTTTGAGACTAGGTTGCAGAATGATTTTTGAAGAGAGCAGAGTTTTCAGACTCAGGTGCAGAAGGACTGTTGCAGACAGCAGATGTTCGAGAGTGGGGTGCAGAAGGACTGATACAGAAAGCAGACTTTGCAGACTGTGGTGCAGAAGGACTGTTGCAGAGAACAAAGTTTGGAGACTGGGGTGCAGAATTACCTTTGTAGAGAGCTGAAGTTGGAGATTTAGGTGCCTAAGATTGTTACAGAGAGTAGAGGTTGGATACTGGGGTGCGTATGGACTGTCACAGAGAGCAGAGGTTGAAGACTGAGGTGCAGAAGAATCTTACAGAGAGCAAAGGTTGGAGACTAGGGTGCAGAATAACTGTTACATATAGTAGAGGTTGGAAACTGAGGTGCAGAAAGATCATTGCGGAGAGAAGAGGTTAGAGACTGATGTGCAGAAGGCCCATTGCAGAGAGGAGAGGTTGGAGACTGGGGAGAAGAAGGATCATTGCAGAGAGCAGATGTTGGAGACTGGGGTGCAGAAGGTCTGTTACAGAGAGCAGAGTTTGGAAACTGGGGTGCAGAAGGTCTGTTACAGAGAGCAGAGTTTGGAGACTGAGGTGCATAAGGACTGTTACAGAGAGCAGAGTTTGAAGGCTTGGTTGCAGAATGATTGTTGCAGAGGGCAGAGTTTTCAGACCTAGGTGCAGAAGGACAGTTGCAGAGAGCAGATGTTCGAGAGTGGGTTGCAGAACGACTCTTTCAGAGAGCAGAACTTGGAGACTGGGGTGCAGAAGGATTCTTGCAGGGAGTAGAGTTTGGAGACTGGCGGGCAGAAGGCCTGTTACAGATATCACATTTGGAGAGTGGGTTTCAGAAGGATATTATAGAGAGCAGAGTTTGGAGACTGAGGTGCAGAAGGACTGTTACAGAGAGCAGATGTTGGAGACTGGGTTACAGAATGATTGTTGCAGAGAGCAAAGTTTTCAGACTTAGGTGCAGAAGGACTGTTGCAGAGAGCAGATGTTTGAGAGTGGGGTGCAGAAGGACTCTTCAGAGAGCAGAACTTGGAGACTGGAATGCAGAAAGATTCTTGCAGAGAGCAGAGGTTCGAGACTGGGGCGCAGAAGGCTTGTTACAGATATCACAGTTTGGATACTGGTGTGCAGAAGGATATTATAAAGAGCAGAGTTTGTAGACTGAGTTTCAGAAGGACTGTTACAGAGAGGAGAGGTTGGAGATTGGGGTGCAGAATGATTGTTGCAGAGAGCAGAGTTTTCAGACTGAGGTGCAGAAGGACTGTTGCAGAGAGCAGATGTTGGAGACTGGGTTGCAGAAGGAGTGTTTTAGAGAGTAGAACTTGGAGACTGCGGTTGAGAAGGATTGTTGCAGAAAGCAGAGTTTGGAGACTGGGGTGCAGAAGGACTGTTATAGGGAGCAGAGGTTTTAGACTGGGGTGCAGAAGGCCTGGTACAGAGAGCAGAGCTTTGACACTGTGGTGCAGAATGATTGCTGATAACTGGTTATCCTCCTTATAGACACCTTCTTTTTCGCACAGTCCATCAGGCCCTCTCTCCTCACCCTTCTCTCTTTTGGCTTTATGAGCACCTGTGACTACCACAGTCACTCTAAGCCATGACTCCAAGGCCTATCTCCTTGGAACCTGTCCTGCTGCCTCCTGGAATCTTCTCAGGGAGACCCCGCAGGTACCCAGACTCCAAGCCCAAACTCCTTCTCTCTTTTTCTCTCCACAGACATGCTCCTTCACATTTTTTTTATATTTTAATGAGTCATCCCACTGCCACTCAGTTACCCCACAGACCAGGTCCCCTCTTGTGTCCTCGTCACCAGGACTTTAAAGTGCTCCACCCAGGGCTCCTCTTCAGAGCTTTTCCCCAAGCTCCAAATGTCACATCTTCAGTTACCAGATATTTCCATTTAATCTTGTTTTGGCACCAGATTACTCTCCCAGACTACATGAAGGTATTTTAACAAAAGCACATGGACTGTAGGTACTATTATGGCTTAGAAATAAGGTATCCTCTCACCAAAAGCTCAGGGTCAGCCACAGTAGCAGTGTTCAGAGGTGAAATGATTAGACTGTGAGACTTGTGATCTAATCTGTGGATCCATCCATTTTGTGGGTTAATTATTTTAAAGGCCCACTGTACTGAGAGAAGTGTGGACAGGTGGAGTGTAGCCGGGGACATGCCCTGGGGAATCACATCTTGTCCCCTGCGAACTGTCTCCTCGCATCCCCTCCCCCGCCCCAACCTTCTGGCTGCCATGAGCTAGGAATGCTTCCCCCCTTGTTTCCTTCCATCTTGGCTTCCCACCTCATCTCAGGCCGGCAGCAATGGGTCAGCTGGCCCCAGACCAAACCTCCAAGCCAGGAGGACAGAGTGCATTTCCCCCTCCGGGTTGTTCTGGTCAGGCCTGTGGTAACTGTGGCAACCGTGGACTGACCCAGGGAGTAGGTGTTATGAGTGGATTGGACCCACAACCGTTTCCTAAATTCACAGATTCTGTCATTTTCAGAGCTCAAGACATTTCCTTGATGGCCTGTTTTCAGCCTGCCCCCACCTAGAATGCAGTCTACTAGAATTATTGAGATTCTCCAGCCGTCCTGGTCCTGCCCATTTGCACACCACAGCTAGCTCCTAGGCAGCCAGACACATGGACCACCTGCTGCCCACTGAGGAGAGAAGAGAGATTTTCTGAGGACCCTGTTAGAAGTCCACTATTATTTTTTTTACAGAACACACTCAGAGGGCATGTTTCAGGCAGTCCTTCACATGCGTCTTTGAGAAATCAGACTCGCAATGATTTTTTTGATTCTCTCCCAGGCTCCAATAACCACCGCTCTACTCCCTACTTCTCTGAGATCAACTTTTTAACTTCCACAAAGAAGTGAAAAACAGCTATTTCTCTTTATGTGTCTGGCTTATTTCACTTAATATAATTTCTCCCATGAGCTAGTTTTAAATAGAAACTGCACAACAAATTCTTTTATGTAAGATTTAAATTTAATTCTGAATAGATAATTCGAAATGGTCACATATGTTTATGTAGGAAAATGTTCATTAAAATATATATAGGACTGGAGATGATCTGAATGTTTAGCCAAAGGGAAGAGATTCAGTTTATTTAAGAGAGATGTAAGCTTATTGATCATCTCAATAGATGCAGAAAAAGCATTTAACAAAATATAGCACCCCTACCTGTCAAAACAGTAGAAACACTAGGGACAGAAGGAACTTTGTAAAAGCACTGTAAAAGCTATCTATGCTAAACCCAAGGCAGCATCATTCTAAGTAGAGAAAGGTTGAAAGCACTCACTCTAAAAACTGGAAGAAGACAGGGTGCCCCCTCATTCACCATTTCTATTCAACTTCATCCTTTAAATTGCCAGAGCCATTGGACAAAAGAAAGAAATTAAAGGTATACAAATAGGTCAAGAAGAATTCAAATCTCATAGAAGTTGGGTTAATTTGGAAAAGATCCTACGTGCATGGAATCTGATTTACTCCATTCAGTCACCACCCCCCATCTCCCTCCTTTCCCTGCCCCCATTCTACTTTCTCTACTGATCTTTGTTTGGGTAATTTATCTGTTAATTTCTGACTGGTGCTTTCTACATGTACATACAGGTGCAGTCCCCTGTGGTAGACTTCCATGTGCACATAACATGATCTGCGTAAAGACCTTTCACATTTCCTCCCTTCCCAAACCTCTCCGCACTCTCATTTTCCTTCTACTCTATTGATCTTCCCTGTATACTTAAGATAGCCAGTCCAACCCCACTTCATCAACTTCTTTCCTCTATTTTGCTCTGGCCCTGATAATTTCAGCATTTTACATCAAAAGTTAACTTCTGCCTTTCCGAACACAGAGATCAAGATTGATGTAAAATGAGAAACAATCTACATTTGAAAACATTGAAGTCAACACTGACTGCTTCTGCAGATGATGACTCTGCTTTGTAAATTTTTTTCTTAAAATTTTCAGTGAAAATGAACTTCTTCAAAAATCCTATGTTTACATAGAAAGACAACAGGAGACAGAGATTACTGAGACAGTGAGAAATTATTTCACACCATGATGAGGTCAAATGGCTTTCTGTTGGCTTCTAGCAATTCTCTGGTTACTCCCACCCACCATCACCCCTGAAAATGTGTGCGGCTCCATGGGACTGATTCCCTGAGACCGGTCCCACAGGTTATCAGTCCCCAGGCTGCTTTTCATTTGATATCATTTTCCATGTTGCTGCAGATTAACAAGCCTGTTTGGGGTGCTCTCAGTCCATTCTCATCATGGTCTCTTTTTTCTCTGTTTTGTAGCTATGACAACATTGGAAATGAGCAATCAATCATTTGTCACTGAATTCATCTTCTTGGGATTTTCTAACCACTCCAACCAACAGGGCTGGTACTTCCTGCTCTTTCTGGTCATTTACCTGACCACTCTCCTGGGGAACATGCTCATAATAGTGGCCACCAGGGTGAATCCTGCTCTCCACACTCCAATGTACTTTTTTGTCAGCAATTTGACCTTTTTGGACGTCTGCTACACATCCACCACCCTCCCAGTACTGCTGGTGAACTTCTTCTGGGAGAAGAAGGCCATTTCTTATAAGGGCTGCCTTTCCTAGATCTTCTTCTTGGTGACAAGTGCTGGCACAGAAGGCGTCTTACTGGCTGTGTGGCCAGTATGACTGCTGTGTGGCCACCTGCCGTCCTCCTCAGTACCCAGTCATCATGAGTGTGAAGGTCTGTGTTAGCCTGGTGCCTGGGTCCTGGCTGTGTGGGCTGGTAAATTTGGTCACACACACGGTGCTGGCTATCACACTCACTCTGTGTGGGCCCCACCAGTTCAGCCACTTTCTCTGTGACACCCCATTGCTCCTGAAGCTCTCCTGCTCAGACACCTCTGTCAACGAGTGTGCGCTCCACGTTGTCAGTGCCACCATGGGCCTGAGCCCCTGCCTCTTCAATACAGGCTCCTACACACTCATCATGGCGGCCATCCTGGGGATTCCCTCTGCCCAGGGCAGGAGGAAGGCCTTCTCCACCTGTGCGTCCCCCCTCACTGTCGTGGTGGTCTTCTATGGAACAGCCACTTTCCACTATGACAGGCCCAGAGAAGGCTGGACACAGACACCCTGGTCCCTGTGCTCTTCTGTGTGGTGACCCCCATGTTGAAGCCCATCATTCACAGCCTGAGAAGCAACGAGGTCCAGAGTGCCCTGAGGAAGCTTGCTGGGAGACAGACTGTGTAGTGAGATTAAAAATAGATGATAGTTTCATTCTAGAAAATGTCTTAGTTGTAGAAATATGTGAACTCTTCAGCAGCAATTACAAGAGCGCTCTCTCCATACACATTGTCTCATGACCACTGTGGTGCCCCTCCAACCAGGGGAAGCACACTGTGCTAAGTATGTGACACATTGTGACCTCACCTGGGTTCTCTAATCCACAGGTATTTCAGAATATTTTTATTACTTTTCTCTCCAAAAAAAGCCTATACCCAAAGCAGTCAATCTCCTTTACCCCAATATTGCAGCTCTAGCCAACACTAGTGAATGTGAAGTGCTATGTGCAATGTGACTTTGACTTGCATTTTCCTAATGGATCTTGATTCTAAGTTATAAATAAACACCATTTCTGTGTTTCTCCTTCACATGTGGAAAGACCTATGTATACACTCGAGTTTCTGTGGATATTTTTAATGAAGTAATACCATATACACCTTTTGGATCTGACTCCTTTCACTTAGGATGTTTGCAATTTTCAGTTATATTGTAGCTTGTATTAGTATTTTAGTTTATTCCTCCTTATTGTGACTGATTTTCATTTTATGAAAATGCCACATTTCTTTGTTCATTTCCCACTGGATAGTAATTTTTACATTGTGTCTGTTTGGGTGTTGTACTGCAGATTGAACCCGGAGCCTCCTGCACACTACACAATGTTCTACCACTAAGACAAAGCCCAACCCTTTTAAAAATTTTGTTTTGAGACAGGGTCTTGCAAATTTGCCCAGGTTGTCCCTGAATTTGTGATCCTCCTGCCTCAGCTTCTTGAGTAGCTAGATTACAGACCTGCCTGGTCATTTTCACTTTTTGACTAATATTAATAAGTTTTGTATATATAATATGAACATTATATATAATATGAACATTATATGAACATTCATGTACAAATCATTGGTGGACAACTTTTTTATTTATCTTTAGTTTGTAAGTAGGAGTGGAAGAGGTGGATCCTTAAGTCCATATTTAACTTTCTGAAGAAGTTCCAGATCATTTTCAGACCAGTGGAACCAGCTTACCTTATTATTAAGAGTGGTGAATAAAGCTTCTGATTTCCTCACTCCCTTAACAACACATCATTATCATTCCTTTTATTTTGACAACCCTGGAATGTGTGAAGTGCTTCATCAAATGTGCTTCAGCTTTGACTTTCCCTGATGGCTAATCATTCTAAGATCTTTTAGGAGTACTGCTAATGTGTCTCTCCTAAGCATGAGGAAAACCCAATTGTATTATGGAAAATTTTAAGTTTTAGAGACTTACATCTTTATCTAATACTTTTAATTTTATTTTTGTGCAGTAAAATACTACAAGACTTTCAAACTTGTTGTCTTTTCTCCATCTGTGCCCGAAAGAGCTGTTTGATGACTCTTTTTTTCCCCCTACTTTTAAACTCCATAGCAAACAATTTCTTCACCAGGTCATGAGCATCAGCAGGATCATAAAATTAAGGGGCACGAAGTCATACAGGGTTTGGTAAGGGATCAGCACTTAGCAAGAGTGGATCAGCTGAAGATAGTGGGGATGCTTTTAATATTGTGGCTTCTGATATCTATCCATCTGGCAAAGTATGTAACATGAAGGAAAAACTTCATATGCCGTGCGAAATCCATCCCAATAAGTGTACACCCACCCTGACCCCTTCTCTCCCTAGTTGGCAGGGAAGGAAGTTTTGAGGTTTCAGCCACCCACAACTTCTTAGCAGACATCTCACTCTGAACTTCGCTCACCCACATCCCAGAAGAGAGAGGACACTGATCTGCTCGCTTCATGCTAGGAACAGGTGATTGCCAAGACATTAATGAATCCAATAGCGAATTAACTGCTCTCCATTGTTGCAGTTGAACTCAAGCCATTGCTCTTGAGTTGTGTTTGCCCACTGAGGAGTCCCAGAGGAACTGCAGAGGAAAGGCTCGATGCATATTCCCAAAAAGTCAGCCCCAGAACTCTATAAATGTCCATCACAGGAAAATGAATTGTCAGAGATCAGAGGATTTTGCCTCCTTCATGAGGCCACAGATATGCGACAGGCAACTCTCAGAATAACAGATCTGTTTTCTGGTGAATGGAGACAAACAGCCAGTTTTACCAAGAGCTTTCTTTGCAGCCCAGGTGCTAGTATGAAGAGCAGCAAGGGCCACACAAAATCCAGAAATCTACGCCTCTCTGTGAGAGTTGCTGGTAAGTAGTTTATTTACCATCACAATTTTCAAAAACACTATCCCAGAATCAGGATATACCTACACCTTAAAAACATATTACAGAATATTGTACATATTTTCATTACCATTTTGATGGCATTTATGTAATGATCTATCGTAGCACCTTTTCTATGTGTGTCTAAGTTTCCACAATACTATTTGTATTGCCAGAGTAGAAATAACTTAAGAGGTTATCACAAAACCTGAGGGATTTAGCATGATGCCTCCAGTACTGAAATAGAACCCAAAACACAACCAGAAACCCTGGGGTTCCTAAATTCTTTATGTGAGTGTGGAAAATTACTTATGGTAAACAATAGATAATGCTTAGTGTTAATCCTCTGCTTTTGATGAGCAGGACAGAAAGGAATAATTTTTAGGGAGAAAGTATAGGGACACATTCCCATTATGATACAATATAGCATTACAATAGACTTACCAAAATATCTGTTTAAATAAAAATCATTATTGTAGAAGAAGTTATGTTTAGAAACGTATTCATTCACTAACTAGGGGTTTTCATCTTTATCTTACAACACATGGATGCTTGGGGAGGGTAGTTGCAAGCAATTTAACTGTAATAAATCCCTGAAGCTTGTGAGTAATCTACTTCATTCACAACTCCCCTCCTTTAGAAATATTATATTTTGGGGTCACACATAAGTGACTTCATTCTTGGTCACCTGGCTTTGAGATTACTGATTGGGAAAGAAAGATTCAGAGCTGCTT
The DNA here is from genome assembly GCF_052094955.1 of Ictidomys tridecemlineatus. Lineage (NCBI taxonomy): Eukaryota > Metazoa > Chordata > Mammalia > Rodentia > Sciuridae > Ictidomys > Ictidomys tridecemlineatus. The sequence goes on from NW_027521777.1 coordinate 388,065, forward strand.
GTTCTGTGGGAACTGAGCCGATGGTCTCCATAAAGGATATGTTTAGGAGACAGGAGACACTGAGATCCTAAGAAACCGCTGGGTTATGCTGCCTCACTTATGCCCACAGAGGCTTTATTTTTCTCAGCAAGATATCTGCACCAGAACCACTGAACAGAAATGTCTTCTCGCCTCTGTCAAGTCTCTGTTAGATCTTTTAGGTCCCACACAGTACAGTCTTTAAAGAATCTTTTAAAAACTCTGCTCCATGGATGTACTTGACAGACCTTCTTCATTCTTCAAACCTTTACTGAGTGCACATTTACACAAGGTGTTGCCCTAGTGTTTAGAACACAATTGAGAGGCCCAACTAGGACCTGGAGGAGCGCATATTCAGATGGAATGAGGGGCTTTGATAAGTATTAAGTGCTCCATTCCCAGAGCTGCCCAAGCAAACACTAAGGAAAAATAATGGTAATTTGTAGATTACATAGAATTGTTACCAAGTTTCCTGCACATATTGAGTTCATCTTCCCATTAGATTTTAAGTTGGTTGAAGGACAGTGTCAGAGACCAGCTTTAACAGGGTGTCTCAGGAGATGAACGGATGGTGAGGAGTCGGCGAAAGAGGGGGTGGAGAAACAACACAGACACCAAAGTGAAGGTGTTGATCCCAATCTTCACTTGTGAAGTTGAACATATATTCTTTTCATTTTGGCAGGCTTACAGTACTTTGTGGTTACAAAATAGGAATCATTATTGAAACAAAACAAAATATTACGTAGCTACAATTAGAATAGATGAATGTATCTTTGCTTATGCATATGCAAGCATTTGTACTTTCAGTTCGAGTTTTGCTTTGAGCTGTTTCTGCTTAGTTAACTTTTAATAATAGTTACAAATGTCCCAAACTATTGGCCTATACCTTGACTATTCTTTCTTGACTTACTGACTGGAACCAGTGCCATGGTTACAGCAAGTAGTTGATTTGTTATTACTTGTAACCAAACAAAAGTAAGGGCACAAACTATTGTGCACAGGAACAAAAAAAAAGTTGCCCAGTACTAAGCACTAATCTATCTTCTTAACATTAATTTTCCTTCTCTAGATTTTAGTTTAATTTCTGAAAAACTTCCTTGACACGAATACAGGGAGTTTTTCTTTAGACATTAACAATTTACACTCCACAGCTGAATCATGGCATTTAGAGCAAACAGACCTATGCTTTAGAAGTAGTTGCATTAATTGGGAAAGTCATGATTTTTCCTTTATACTTAATGGTCATATAAGAAATCAGAACTATACTTATTAAAGGAATACAAAGACCAATCAGCCCATTCCCAGAAACATACTGCGCTCCTCCAGAGGATGGACGCCTTGCGCCATCCACCTCAGTAGGGCCTTGCCATTGCCTGAGTCAGGGGAGGGGCGCAGAAGAACAGGGATCAGATCTTATCCTCTTTTGGTTTCTTAGTAGATTTGGCTTAGGACTAAATTAGACCCTGTATAGGAACAAAATTGGTTTGAATTGAAACTAAACACTACCAATAAAAGAAATTTTAAAATCCTAAATGAAAAAGTAAATTTTTTTATTTTGAAGAATTTTATAACTAGAAGGCTCTGACATATCGTAAGAGGTAATAATTTGTATTCCCTTTTCCCTTTATGCTAAAAGAAGCACAGGTAAAATAAAAAGAACTGAAAGAGCTGGCACAGTGGTGCACACCTGTAACCCAGCAGCTCAGGAGGCTGAGGCAGGAGGATAGTGAGTTCAAAGACAGCCTCAGCAAAAACAAGGCACCAAGAAACTCAATGAGACCCTGTCTCTAAATAAAATATAAAATAGGGCTGGGGATGTGGCTCAGTGGTCAAGCCCCTGAGTTCAATCTCCGGTAACTGCCCCCTAAACCCCGGCCCCAAAAAAACAGAACTGAAAAAGATGATAAATGCTGAATTGAGTGCTGAATCTCCAAGATAGGAGGGAGGCTTTTTCCTTGTGAATTTGTTAAGATTTTAAACCTACCAGTTAGGGGTAAGGGCATCCCTCCATGTTAGGTGAAAGAGCCCAGCCTCCCCCAAAGTGTGTCCTTGGACCAGCATCACTGGGAACACTTGGAACTCACTGACTGAGGCCAACTCTTCTGCACAATGACCTCTGATCTTTCTCTTGGCTCCAAGCACCCACACCACATGGAAGGATATGAGGACAACTCTGGGCCAGGCCAGATAGCTCATAGAATTCACAGTAATAAATTCACATTGCCACAAGCACCTGAAATCATTCAGATATTTTTTCTGTATAAATTGACCTTGTACTGTGTGTGTGTGTGTGTGTGTGTGTGTGTGTGTGTGTGTGTTTTAATCAATTTACTGGGCAACATGAAAATTGGACTTAAAAATTTTAATCATTGCATGTGCTATTGATATCAAATAGGAATCATTGTTTCCCTGATGTGCATAAGGGTTTTTATGATCAAACCATTCTATCTTGTTTTGGTCATGCCCATTTTTTTTTTTCGTTTTAGCAAATGAATCCCTACGGTTAGTGAGCAAAACATTTCATTTATTGCCAAAGCAAAAAAAAAAAAAAAAAAGAAAGTTCTTCTTTTAAGACTCTAGACTTATTTATTTTATTTTGTTAATATTTAGATTTTAAAATTAGTTGTGCTTAACTGAAGCACCAAATTTCTATTGAAATTTAAATACTTTAAGCTTCTTAAGGCCCTGAGATTTGGAATTTTAATGAAAGCTGTGTTGGCCTATTAATCATGTGCAATGAATTATTAGAACCAAAGACAAGAATGTCTGGGCATTGAAGATAAAAAGATAGTTTGCTAATATATGGTATTATCATCAGGTAACAAAGTATCACTACAAATAAGACTTATTACATGATAAATTTTCTGAGTCAATTTTTTTTTGTTTCTTAAATCATAACTGTTAATACATATTAAATGTACAAATTAATGTACATTATGAAAATTGAAGGGATTCATTGATGTTTCCCTACTTGCATTAATATATTGTGCATTAATTTCAATTCTTTTTTATGTAAAATGGGGATAATAGGTTATCTTAAAGGTTGTTGTGTAAACCAAATAAGTTAATGCATGTAAAAGTCTTATAGGCATTTAATAAGTGTTAGGTATTTTTATCTAATGTGTGCCTCTATTCGTTACTCAATTTGAAAAATCCTGATTGGATTCAGGTATGTAAAAATTCATCTTTTCAAAGAAATTCACTGAGTTTTGATAGAATGTATTATCCGAAATTCAATCTAATTTTTACAGAAAACATGCCACTTTTAAACTACATTAAACAAGGTTTTTAAAGTCAGGCATTTATTTGTATTGAAGCAATCTAAGAAGACTCACACTCAAATTATTTTTCTATGAAATATGCCCTAGATGATTATGACGATTATTGTTATTATTATTGCAGAGCAGAGGGTTTACTATTAAGTTGATCTAATTCCTATGCTGCATTATATAAATTCTAAGTAGCAAATACATATTTTGTCACAAAGTGTCATTCATGAGTTATGATTGTTAATAATAAATTCTAATGGTGACCATGATGATGATTCAATCTAATGCCCTACATTAATAAAGAGCATAGAGGATAAGGAAACTTGTTTGGATATCATCCTTCACCCTACCCCACACCCGTGACCTACAAGAAATTAGCCAGTAAAACCAATGAAAAACTTATATGTAGATAAAAGTACATAAACATACATTGGGAGATTTTTTAATGCCCCATAAAATTGTCCCTCCTGAACTGACCTTTATATTTAAGACCTTTACAATAGCAGTATGCACAACTTCAGAGATTGTATTTTTAAATCCCTGAACATTTACGTTTAGTTTTCCCTTTTACACATCCACAGACCATGTACCAATTTCCCATAGTAAAATCTGCTGGAACTGCCTTCTATGTGGAATTTTATTTCTTTTTCTGAAAACATCTAGATATCTACCTAGAAAAGAGATTGTCATATTGATCTTTTTGATACGGGGAGTTAAAAGAAAGTACATGTCACTGATTTCTAAATGACTTGAAGTTCATCCAGGTAGTTATTAGAGAAAACAGAGAACATAAGAAATCTCAAGTACATGTAGCTTCCAGCTCCATTTCAAAGTTGATTTATTGTAAATCAATTCTAATAAGGTAACCTCTTGTTCAGGGAAATTATTTAGAGAAAGCGATACCTACAACTGAACTAGAAAGTGTGGTGTTTTTAGTCATTTCTAGATAAACTTTTTTATTTATTTATTTATTTATTTTTTTTAAAGAGAGAGTGAGAGAGGGGGACAGAGAGAGAGAGAGAGAGAATTTTAACATTTATTTATTTTTTCTTTGTTCTCGGCGGACACAACATCTTTGTTGGTATGTGGTGCTGAGGATCAAACCCGGGCCGCACGCATGCTAGGCGAGCGCGCTACCGATTGAGCCACATCCCCAGCCCCTCTAGATAAACTTTTATTACAAATTTCGTGAACACCAAGTATCACAAGAATCCCTACTTTCTCTATTTCCTTCTCTACTTTCTCTATTCTCCTGGGGGATTTCATATTCACACTTTGCTGTAACAGTTACCTTAAAGACAATGACTCCCAAATCCACACCATCAGTCTTAGGCTGTCTGTGAAGGGCATTTCCACGTGATTATTCCACAGATAACTCACATTCAACATTACTCAAATCAAATCCACTAAAGCCTCCTCTACATTTGCTATTCCTCACATAGTCCTGTTTTCCTGAGTGACCTCACCAGCTAGCCAGCCTGCCCAAACTGATTTGTTGTCTTTACCGTTTCCTCTTCAACTATTAATTTAAAGTTCTCCATATCCTTCTCCATGAGGGTTTCAGAGATTTTCTCCCACCTTCAACACAGCACGTCTTCAGATACAGATCACTTCATTTTGATCTTGTTTTAGCACTCAGATCACTCTTTTGAACTAAACAGGTGTGTCTAAAACCTGGGGAACCAGGTTTCACAGTTATCGACCCCTGCTCCTTGGACTCACACACACAATTCCATGAGTGGGTCTATCTGCGTGTTCTAGACCTAGAGATCTGATGATTTTCTAAAACCCAGTCTATCTCCCTCCAGATGTCCCTGTTTTCAGTATGCACTCAACTGAAAGAGATTTATGGTCCCCTATTGTTAATACTCTGCAATCATTGATGTCCATGCTCATACCCAAGCCTGGCTTCCAGAGACACACCTGGGCTCCCTGGTGACCCATGGCATGGTGGGGGATGGGACGTTTTCCGAGATTTCTAATGCCAAGTACCTTGCTTAGAAATCAGGCCTGATACAGCTTCACAGAGCCTAGTCCCGGCCCCATAGGCTGAAACCCTGCCACCTCCCCTGAATAGCAGGCTCCTCAGAATGACCCAGGTCTTGGCAGCATCAACTGGTACTATCCTACCAGCCCCTTGAAGCCTAGCTGGAGTCTCCATAGAAACAGGGTACATCTCTATAGAAATGGGCTCCCTCCTCCCGCCCTAGTGTGATGCAGCTCTCAGAGAAGCTCAATAGTGAGGGTCTTTCCATTTATAGCAATTAGGATAACCAAGTGTTCTGAGCTTGCTGAGCCTTAGATGGCAGATTCCTGCTATATTCTTTGAGATTTCTGCGATCAATGTTGCCTGAAATGCCAACTTGCCATACCACTAACTATAAGACAGTGTTCTCAGTCAAGACGAATCCCACAACCAATAACACACACACACACACACACACACACACACACACACACACACACATGCACACGCTGATCCATCATGGTGACCAAGGCTTTGTATCTGTGATACAGACCGAATGCACCCACCAATCACATTCACTGCTTCAAACAGATCGTTATCAGGAATCAACTTATGTCACTTGTAAAATGTGATATGTCCTGGACTATCACTGTGGTAAAAAAGAAGTAGAGAAACGCAAAAAATGGGAGAAAATACTTAACCTCTTAGAGACCTAAAAAAAATATTTAGATGTGGTTCCAACAAATCCTGAGTTAAAAATCATCTTGAAAATATGCTTTCACTTCTATTTATCAATTTACTTTCTTTCTTTCTTACTTACTTACTTACTTACTTACTGCAGTACTGGGGATTGAACCCAGTGGCACTCTACCATGAAGCTATATCCCCAGCCCTTTCAATTATTTGGGGCGGGGGGCCTTGCAGAGTTTCAAATTTATGATCCTGCTGCCTTAGTCTCCCAAGTACCAGGGATTACAGGCAGTTACCACTCATCCCCATTAATTACTTATTTTTAAAATAAGGCTATTTTTAAAAATTGAACTATAATTTGTACTCAAAGAATGCACAGATCTAAAGTGTACATGTTTATAATATTTTACATATATATGAACTACCAAAAATCAGGATATAAAACATTTCCATCACTTTAGAAAATTCCTTCATGCATCAACTGATATCACCCCTGAGCTCCAGAAAAAAAAAAAAGACCGCCATTATTACTTCACCATTATAGCTGTTTTGCTAATTTTTGAACTTGATTTAAAGGAAATATACAGTATATATTTTGTATCTGGCTTCTTACACCCAGAAAAATTTTTTTAGATTCGTCAATGTTATTAATTTTCTAGTATTTGTGTTTCTAAAGTAACTGAATTATTCCACTGAATGATAAACCGTGATTTGTCTTCTGTCCTTTGGCTGAAGGCATAATATTTGTTTGAGTTATTATGAATTTTTAACAAGAATTTTTGTTAACTGTGCATTAATTTCCTTGGAAATATGCTAGGAATGGGATTGTTTTGAATAGAATAACTACATATTAACTAAATTAGAAATTACTAAATATTTTTGAAAAGTAAGTGTATAGACTTCAAATTTCACCTTGAGTATCTATCGAAATAGCTGGAAAGCATGTTGTTTTCATCATTATAATAACCAAAAAAAGCAGAAGAAAATGCAAATTAATGACTTTCCTTGACTTTATTAGGGATGAAGATTATAAGGCAAACAACTAACCAAAGTCTGGGGAGAGATAAGCAACCAAAATAATCCAGGCATTTTTTTTAACTATGGGAGAACCCACTAGATACATAGGAGTTTATTTATAAAAAAAACTCAAATAAAAAATAGTTAATGGATTGCTAAAGACTAAGTATAGACTGGTTTAAGAGCACAAAGACCCAGAGGGCTTTATACATAAGATGTTTGTATTTTTTTTTCTCCATCGATTCCACCAAATGCTCCCAGGAAGATAGGGAAGTATTCTGAGAAAGTGTCTTTAACGATATCATTTCATGGATAGGTGGAGGGACAAAGAGCAGCAACAGCAGCCAAAACTCCTCCCAGACCCATTTCCTGATTTTTTGCATAGAACAAAAGCTGTAATCTTCAGGGGCAAGAGTAACATAAACTGTTACATTAGGACACTCAACAAAAAACCTTTGCAGCTATGGAATGAACTGGCCGAAATGTCTAACGTTGGGAGGAATAAGAACTAGGCTCAGCCATATTGCTAGAAAGTGGGTCACTGTGAAGGCCATATCCCTGTGACTGAGTTTACAGTACCTAAGGCAGGGCTTCCTGGAAACATCAGAAATCCCTACTCTGTTTCCCACTAGTCCACTAACATGCATTGACTGAAAATAACAGTAGAATACAGCTGAGAATTCTTCAAGAGATAGATTACCTCTGGAGAACAGCGAAAATAGAATACACAAAAGCAAGGAGGGAACAATACAAACAAACTCAACTCAGCCATATAGAATAAAGATAACATTACAGTCAATTGAGATCAATTCCAGAATGCAAGGCTGGTTCAATATTCAAAAATTCAATCAACCGAATTTCCATAGTAACAGACTAACTAAGAAAAAAAATATAATTTCAATAGATGCAAAGAAAATAAGAAAATTCAATATCTATTTATGATAAAAACTATAACTAAATAAAACTAGGGCAAAGTATAGTGGTAGAGTGCATGCTTAGTATGCATAAGGCTCTGAATTCAAAACCCAGAACACGTACACACACACACAAAAAAAAGAAACTACTAGTAAAAAATGGAAAGACATTTTCTAACTTGATAAAAGGCATTTAGTAAATGTAATGTGCCAGACACATAGCTTATATTATCTCAAAACTTTTTTCAGCCGTTGTGAAATAGACATCATTAATATCCTAAGCAAGGAACAAACTGAGGAATAGAGATGACTTTTTTACAAACAACATCTAGTAAACAACAGATGGATTTCAATCCACATTTATCTGGACCAAGAACCTACTGTTTTACTATAATGTTTTTTATTTAAGATTGAAAAAGTAAAAGAAATTATAGTTCAAAACAATGGATCACGGATTAGCATGGGTAACATGATAGAAAATCAGTAATTGTATCAATCTTTTTTTTTTTTTCAGGAAATGTAATGTTCGGTGAGGTAAATCTTAAAATACAAGAGAAGAAAAATACCTAAGTATATATCATTTGTCAAAATTTCTTGTATCTTATAAAACTTGAAAAAAATAAAAGTTTCTACTGAAAAAAATAGATCAATGTATTTAAAAGCAGGCGAATTATAATTTTACTTTTAAGAAATAATCAGAGATGATCACAGATACATATGTATGAAAGCTTCTATTCCAATATTTATGATAGTAAATGGAATAGAAGGTTTCTATGTTCAATAAAAAGGAAGAAATTAACTTAATTTCATGTTAGGAAATTAAGATTACAAGGCAAACAACTAAATACAGTACACCAATATTGGGAAATTTTGCTTTGGATATTTTAAAGATAGATAGAGGTAGAATGGGATGAATGCAAAGAGAGCTTTGATTTTCTGACCTGTTTTATTCTTCTGAATAACTTTCTGCATTTTCTTCATTTTTCCACAATGAAAACTTATTACTTGAAATAACAGACATACAAAAAAGAATTCATCACAGTGTAGCACAGTGTTAGGAGGGGGATACTGCAGATTCAATGAGACACAGGGGTTGATAGCTGGTTGTGCCTTTTGACCAAGTCTCCATTTATTCTTACAAAAGAGTACCCATGCAAAAGTCTGTGAGAAGTTATGCTCTCTCTAAAGTCACTCCTATACGTCTTTTTCTAGAGTCCAGGCATCTCTGTATACAATATTATTCGCCATGTTGCTGCAGATTAACAAGCCTGTTTGGGGTGCTCTCAGTCCATTCTCGTCATGGTCTCTTTTTCTCTGTTTTGTAGCTATGATACCATTGGAAATGAGCAATCAATTATTTGTCACTGAATTCATAATCTTGGGATTTTCCAACCACTCCAACATACAGGGCTGATTATTTCTGCTCTTTCTGGTCATTTACCTGACCACTCTCCTGGAGAACATGCTCATAATAGTGGCCACCAGGGTCAGTCTTGCTCTCCACACTCCAATGTACTTTTTCCTCAGCAATTTGAGCTTTTTGGACGTCTGCTAAATATCCACCACCCTCCCAGTACTGCTGATGAACTTCTTTTAGGAGAAGAAGGCCATTTCTTATGAGGGCTGCCTTTCCAAGATATTCTTCTTGGTGACAAGTGCTGGCACAGAAGGCGTCTTACTGGCTGTGTGGCCAGTATGACTGCTGTGTGGCCACCTGCCGTCCTCCTCAGTACCCAGTCATCATGAGTGTGAAGGTCTGTGTTGTCAGGTGACTGGGTCCTGGCTGTGTGGGCTGGTGAATTTGGTCATACGCACGGTGCTGGCCATCACACTCACTCTGTGTGGGCCCCAGCAGTTCAGCCACTTTCTCTGTGACACCCCATTGCTCCTGAAGCTCTCCTGCTCAGACACCTCTGTCAACGAGTCTGCGCTCCACGTGGTCAGTGCCACCATGGGCCTTAGCCCCTGCCTCTTCACTGCAGGCTCCTACGCACTCATTATGGAGGCCATCCTGTGGATTCCCTTTGCCCAGTGCAGGAGGAAGGCCTTCTCCACCTGTGCGTCATCCCTCACTTTCATGGTGGTCTTCTATGAAACAGCCAACTTCCACTATGACAGGCCCAGAGAAGGCTGGAATGGACACCCTGGTCTCTGTGCTCTTCTGTGTGGTGAGCCCCCTGTTGAGCCCCGTCATTAACAGCCTGAGAAGCAACGAGGTCCAGAGTGCCCTGAGGAAGCTGGCTGGAGGGTGTGCATCCCTTTGCACGATCAAAGTCTAGACCAATCTTCAAACTGGAGTATACATTCATCTGAAAAAGATGCCTCCCAGGGACTTGTAGGCACCTGGTTAGAGAGTCTGTATCAGGAGCTTCAACTCCAACTCCCGCTTTTAAAATCTCTGAGACTCTTTTCTCTCTTCTCTTTTAACAAACACCCTTTTCCCACTTTCAGGTAGAAGTGTGTTGGACACCTTGTGTGGGTGTTCAGCACCATCTCTGTTCTTCTGTGTTCTCCCCACACCAGAGGGACCGAAAGTACAAGAACCTCGTTTCCCACACTCCCCTTCTTGCAGGCCTTCATTTTAGGAGGTTCTGTCAAGATCAGCCAAACACTAGGCAGAGAGGAAGAAAGGAAAGGAAGAAAGCGGGTTCTTTTGGATCCCATAGCAGCAGCAGCAAACCAGTCCTTTAGAGGCAGGAACTAATCTCCTTGGTTCCAGGAGCTGTGTGTGCAGGCTCCTAGACAGCTGTTCGTAAATGTGGGTCACAGTAGCTTGGAATGAGTGTCTTTTTCCAGGGAAGTTAGGGTTTCCATATATGGGGTGGTGTCATCTGCCCTATTTTCTTTTTTTCTTCCAGATCTCCCAACCATTTTATAACTTTTTTCTGTGTCAACTTCCTCTACCCTAAGACATGAAGAGTTGTTCTTCATCTCTACCTGACCATGGTGGCACTGACCACAATAGTGTTTTACATCAGAGATCGTTCTAGATAACAGATCTGAGGAGGTAGATTGTATGTCTGACCTGAGGGAATTGAATATGTTGATGATGTCACAGCCCATGGGAAAGGAGACCTGATAATTCCTGGTGTGCAATGACCCAACAGAGACTTTAAGTTATCGTGGCCTGAAATCAAATGTCTATGGAAAACTGAGCTTTGGAATAACACCATCGACCTTCATTGTGGGAATGAACATTACAACATGACTACAGACTGCTGTTACTGACTGGAGTGGGAGATTTACAGAAAGAAAATGATAGGTTCAAGCATTATATTCCTCCTTCAAGTCAGGTTCAGATCATGAGAAATATTTTATCTCTGGAAAGTGATAAAGGTTAATATCAGAATAAACATCCAATTCTCCAAATTGCAGAAGTACAAGAAAATTATAAATCCACAATTTCTCCAGGTCTCTCTTATGTCAATTAGGACATTAATGGGGAATGATTGAGACCCTTTTAATTAGACTGGCAAAATACCACTGGAATTAGACAAATCTCAGAGCCTTGAACCCTGAAATCTCCATTAACCCTCTTTGCTGTCAGAAGCAGCCCCTCCTCCCCCGAGGAGACTAGCTTTCCCTAAATTGAAGACCCTATGGTGACTCTACCTGGGCAGTTGTCTTTTTTTTTTTTAAGAGATAGTGAGTGAGGAGAAGAGAGGAGAGGAGAGGAGAGGGATGAGAGAGAGAGAGAGAGAGAGAGAGAGAGAGAGAGAGAGAGAGAGAGAGAGAATTTTTAATATTCATTTTCTATTTCTCAGTGGACACAACATCTTTGTTGGTATGTGGTGCTGAGGATCGAACCTGGGCCGTATGCGTGCCAGGCTAGCGCACTACTGCTTGAGCCACATCCCCAGCCCAATTGTATTTAAGATGCTCATCCATCATCCCACATTGTCACCAGACTCTTAATTGGGGTCTGATTTTAGAACGCCTCAGGTAAGTGTATAAAATATAGCCCAGGAGAGTATAAGGGTCACACCAAAGTAAAAGTTAAATATTTTACTGTAATTTGTTAATAGGAGCCTTAAGAATATATAAGAGAATTTGTTTGAGTCTTATAGACCAAAGAAGTCAGGACATACTGCTAAATCATCTTGAATGCAGTCACAGGGACGTAATCACCAGTAATGTTAGGGCCAAAGATTTTCCTGAACCACGGGGAGTGGCTATTAGACTCTCTTTGGTTGACGGACTGAAATCTGGACTCAGTGTTTGCTTAAGTTCAATGACCAATATGATCCTGGAATAATGGAGAGGATGGTAATCAGAAATAAATAAGGTGTTGGATGGCGTGTTATGTGACCCCTTCCCTGGCCTCACAGCTGGATCTGGAGGAGGGCCTGGAGCACCAGCCTTCGCCAAGGCCTCATGGACATGCTTTCAGATGGCAGCACCAGATCCTTGTGAAACCCACAGCTGCTGTCCTCGGCAGCCTGAAAAGACATTAACAGATGGCATCATTGAAACGGGCTCCCTGATTTCAGTGAGAATAAGGGGACCATGAAGTAGAAGAGGCCATGTGGTGGAGCAGTCATCAGAACATTTGAATCTGTAGAGATTTTTGACAGTGGTAAATGACCGTGGTATTTATAGACGGGAAAAAATGGGCACCCTCCTAGAATAGTGCCTGTCCCATTTAATGTGAAACTCTTCTTTTCACTCTTTTTTTTTAAAGAGAGAGTGAGAGAGGGAGAGAGAGAGAGAGAAATTTTAATATTTATTTTTTAGTTCTTGGTGGACACAACATCTTTGTTGGTATGTGGTGCTGGGGATCGAACCCGGGCCGCATGCATGCCAGACGAGCGCGCTACCGCCTGAGCCACATCCCCAGCCCTTCTTTTCACTCTTCATTGGTGCATTGTAGTGGTACATAATGGTGGGATTTGCTGACACATATTTGAACATGCAAACAAAATAACCGTGAACTTTGGCCTATATCATTCCAGTATTTTCTTTTCCTCACCTCCTTTCCTGGTGCCTTCACTCTACTGATATTCCTTCAACTTTCATGATGAGACTCCCTTCCCAACTTTCCTTCCTTTTCCCCCTCTTGCTTTAACAGAGGAAAAACATACAGCCCTTAACTTTCTGAGTTGCTTATTTCCCTTAATGTTGTGAAGATCCATCCATCTTCCAGCATGACATAATTTTGTTCTTCTTTATGGCTGAATGAAATTCCAGTGTGCATATACCAGATGTTCTTTATCCATTCGTCCACTGATGTCACCTCGGCTGGTTCATGGGCATGTATGTGTCATTATAGTATGATGACTTTGATCCGCTGTGATAAATACCAAGCAGAGGTAGAGCTGGGTTGCAGGGTGGTCCATGGCTACTCCTGAGAAGCCTCCATCACGATTTTCGTGGTGGTTGTGCTGATTACATGCCCACCAACAGGGTGAGAGTGCTCCTTTCTCTCCAATTCTCTCCTTGTCACACTCATTTCTGTTTGTATTCTTGGTGGTTGCCTTTGTCACTGATGTGAGATGAAATCTCAGGGTAGTCTTGACTTACAAGTATTTTCATATATTTGTTGGCCACTCACATATTTTTTTCTAAGACGTGTCTGTTTAGTTCATTTAGTTTCCCATTTGGTAATTGGGTTATTTGATAATTGGGTTATTGAATAATTGTGGGATTGATGTTAAGTTTTTTGAGTTCTTTATTAATATTCTGAATATTCATCCTCTTTTAGAAGAGCCCCTCATAAATATTTTCTCCCTTTTTGTAGGTTCTCTCTTCATATTCTAATTGTCTCCTTTACTGTGCAGAACCTTCTTAATTTGATGCCCATTCTATTATCTTACTTTCGGTGTTATCTCCTGAGCTTTGGCATCCTATTCAGAAAGTCATTACCTCTGCCTGTAGGTTGGAGTACTGACTTTGTTTTTTCCTAGAAACTGCATAATTTCTGGTCTAGTGCCTGGGTCTTTAATGCATTTTGAGTTGATTTTTTGCAGGGTGAGCAATAGTTCAGGTCTCATTCTTTTGCATTTGGACAGGGGTGTAGAAGGACTCTTTCAGAGAGTAGATGTTAAAGTCTGGGGTGCAGAAGAACTGTTGCAGAGAGCAGAAGTTGGAGACTTAGGTGCAGAAGGACTGTTACAGAAAGAAGAGTTTGGAGACTGGGGTGCACAAGTATCATTGCAGAGGGCAGAGTTTTCAGACTGAGGTGCAGAAGGACTGTTGCAGAGAGCAGATGTTGAAGACTGGGGTTCAAAAAGAATTTTTCAGGGAGCAGAGGTTGGAGAAAAGGGTGCAAGAGGATGTTTGCAGACAGCAGAGGTTAGACACTGGGGGTGCAGAAGGACCATTGCAGAGGTCAGAGTTTGGGAATTGAGGTGCAGAAGGATTGTTACAGAGAACAGAAGTTGAAGACTGGGGTGCAGAAGGACTGTTGCAGAGAGCAGAGTTTGGAGACTGGGGTTTAGAAAGACTGATGCAGAGAGCAGAGGTTGGAGACTGGGGTGCAGAAGGCCTGTTACAGAGAGCAGAGGTTGGAGACTGGGGTGCAGACGGCCTGTTACAGAGAGCATAGGTTGGAGACTGTTGTGCAGAAGGACTGTTACAGAGAGCATAGTTTGGAGACTTTGTTCCAGAAGATCTTACAGAGAGCTGAGGTAGGAGACTGAGGTTCAGGATTACTGTTACAGAGAGCAGAGGAAGGAGACTGAGGTGGAGGGCGGTCGTTGCAGAGAACAGATTTCAGACTGAGGTGCAGAAAGACTTTTGAAGAGTGCCGATTTTGGAGACTGGGGTGAAGAATGACTGTTGCAGAGAGCAGAGTTTGGAGATTTGGCTGAAGAAGTATTGTTGCAGAGAGCAGAGGTTAGAGACTTGTGTCCAGAAGGACTGTTATGGAGAGCAGAGTTTGGAGACTTGGTTGCAGAAGGATCTTAGAGAAAGCATAGTAGGGAGACTGAGGTGCAGAAAGGACTGTAACAGAGAACAGAGTTAGGAGACTGTGGTGCAGAAGGACTGATACAGAAAGCAGAGGTTGGAGCTTAGGGTGCAGAAAGACCATTACAGAGTGCAGAAGTTGGAGACTGCGGTACAGAAGAACTGTTACAGAGTGTACAGATTGGAAATTGGAGAGCAGAAGGACTGGTTTCAGAGAACAGAGTTTGGAGACTGGGTTGCAGCAGGACCGTTGAAGAAAGCAGAGGATTGAGACTGGCTGGAGAAGAAATGTTACAGAGAGCAGAGTTTGGAAACTAGGGTGCAGAAGGACCTTACAGAGAACAGAGTTTGGAGACTGGGGTGCAGAAGGAGTGCTAAGGAGTGGAGATGTTGGAGACTGGGATGCAAAAGGATCGTTACAGAGAGCAGAGTTTAAAAACTGGGGTGCAGAAGGACGGTTGCAGAGAGCATAGGTCGGAGACTGAGGTGCAGAAAAACTTTTACAGAGAGCATAGGTTGGAGAGTGAGGTGCAGAAGGATCCTTGAAGAGAGCAGAAGTTGGAGACTTAGTTGCAGAAGAATCGTTGCAGAGAGCAGAGGTAGAGACTGGGCTGAAGAAGGATCGTTACAGAGAGCAGATGTGGAAGACTTGGGTACAAAAGGACTTTTACAGAGAGAACAGGTTGGATACTAGGGTGCAGAAGGAATGTTGCAGAACGCAGAGGTTGGAGACTGGGGTGCAGAAGGACTGTTACAGAGAGCAGAGTTTGAAGACCGAGATGCAGAAAGACTGTTACACAGAGAAGAATTTGGAGACTCGGGTTAATAATTAAGATACAGAAAGCTGAGGTTGCAGACTGGGGTGCAGAAGGACCGTTACAGAGAGCAGAGGTTGGAGACTGGCATGCAGAAAAACTGTTTCAGAGAGCAGAGTTTGGAGACTGGGGTGCAAAGTTCTGCTACAGAGAGCAGAGGTTGGAGACTGGGTTGCAGAAGGACTATTGTAGAGAGCAGAGTTTTGAGGCTGGGTTGCAGAAGGACTGTTATAGAGAGCAGAGTTTTGAGGCTGGGTTGCAGAAGGATCTTACAGAGAGCAGAGTTTGGTGACTGAGTTGCAGGACGACAGTTACAGAGAGCAGAGGTTGGAGACTTGGGTGCAGAAGGATCGTGCAATGAGCAGAGGTTTAAGACTGAGGTGCAGAAGTACTGTTACAGAGAGCAGAGTTTGGAGACTGAGGTTCAGAAGGATGGTTACAGAGAGCAGAGTTTGGTGACTGAGGTACAGAAGAATTGTTACAGAAAGCAGAGGTTAGAAATTGGGGTGCAGAGGGACCGTTACAGAGAGCAGAGGTTAAAGACTGCGGTATACAAAGACTGTAACAGAGAGCAGAGTTTGGAGAATATGGTGCAGAAAGACTGTTACAAAGAGCAGAGGTTGGAGACTGGGGTGCAGAAGGACTGTTACACAGAGAAGAGGTTGAAGACTGGGGTGTAGAAGGACTGTTGCAGAGAGCAGAGGTTGGAGACTTGGATGCAGAAGGACTGTTGCAGAGAGTAGACGTTGGAGACTGAGATGCAAAAGGACTGTTACAGAGAGCAGACGTTTGAGACTGGGGTGAAGAATTATGATACAGAAAACAGAGGTGTAAGGCTGGCGTGCAGAAAGACCGTTACAAAGAGCAGAGGTTGCAGACTGGCATGCAGAAGGACTGTTTCATAGGGCAGATTTTGGAGACTGGGGTGCATAAGGCCTGCTACAGAGAGCTGTAACAGAGAGCAGAGGTAAGAGACTGGGGTTCAGATGGATCTTACAGAGAGCAGAGGTTGGAGACTGAGGTGCAGAAAGATTGTAACACACACCTTAGATAGGAGACTGGGGTGCAGGAGGTTCCTTGCAGAAAGCAGAGTTTTCAGGCTGTAATGCAGAAGGACTGTTGCAGAGAGCAGATGTTGGAGACTGGGGTGTAGAAGGACTGTTGCAGAGAGCAGAGTTTGGAGACTAATGTGCAGAAGGACTGTTACAGGAAGCAGAGGTTAAAAATTGGGGTGCAGATGTACCGTTAAAGAAAGCAGAGTTTGGAGATTGCGGTTTAGGACTGTTACCGAGAGCAGATGTTGGAGACTTGGTTGCAGAAGGAGCTTACAGAGAGCAATGGTTGGTGACTGTGTTGCAGGACGAAAGTTACAGAGAGCAGTGATTGGAGACTGGGGTGCAGAAGGATAGTGTAGAGAGCAGAGGTTTCAGACTGAGGTGCAGAAGGACTGCTACAGAAAGCAGAGGTTGGAAATTGGGGTACAGAGGGACCATTATAGAGAGCAGAGTTTGGAGACCTCGGTATATAAAGCCTGTACAGAGAGCAGAAGATGGAGTATATGGGCCAGAAGGACTGTTACAGAGAGCAGAAATTGGAGACTGGGGTGCAGAATAATTGTTACAGAGAGCAGAGGTTGGAGACTGGGGTGCAGAAGGACTTTTACACACAGCAGAGGTTGAAGACTGGGGTGCAGAAGGACTGTTGCAGAGAGCAGATTTTGGAGACTTGGTTGAAGAAGAACTGTTGCAGAGAGCAGAATTTGGAGACAGAGGTTGAGAAGGACTGTTGAGGAGAGAAGACATTGGAGACTAGGGTGCAAAATGATCATTGCAGAGAGCAGAGGTTGAAGACTTAGGTGAAAAAAGAGTGTTACAGAGAGCAGAGGTTGGAGACTGGGTTGCAGAACGCCTGTTACGGAGAGCAGAGTGTGAAGAAGGGCTTCAGAAGGACTGCTACAGATCTCAGAGTTTAGAGACTGGGTTGAAAAAGGATCATACAGAGAGCAGATGTTGGGGACCCAGGTGCAGAAGGACTGTTACAGAGAGTAGAGGTTGGAGACTGAGGTGCAAAAGGATCACAGCAGAGAACAGCGTTTTAAGACTGAGGTGTAGAAGGACTGATGAAGAGACCACAAGTTGGAGACTGGGGTGCAGAAGGACTGTTGCAGAGAGCAGACGTTGGAGACTGGGGTGCAGAAGGCTTGTTATAGAGAACTGAATTTGAAGACTGGGGTGCAGAAGGCCTGTTACAGAGAGGAGAGTTCAAAGAAGGGGTGCAGAAGGTCTGTTAGAGAGGGCAGAGTTGGATACTGGGTTGCAAAAGGATATTACAGAGAGCAGATGTTGGAGACTAAGGTGTAGAATGATCGTTGCAGAGAGAAGAGGTTAGAGACTGGGGTGCAGAAGGCCTGTTACAGAGAGCAGAGGTTTAAGACTGTGGTGCAGAAGGACTGTTATAGAGAGCAGAGTTAGGAACTTAGTTGCAGTAGGATCTTACAAACAGCAGAGTTTCGAGACTTAGGTGCAAGAGGACTGTTACAGAGAGCAGTGTCTGGAGACTGGGATTCAGATGGATCCTGCAGAAAGAAGAGGTTTCAGACTGAGGTGTAGATCGACTGTTATAGAGAGCAGAGGTTGGAGACTGAGGTGCAGAAAGACTGTTAAGGGGACCAAATTTTGGAGACTGTGTTGCAGAACGATCTTACATTGAGCAGAGTTTGGAAAGTGAGGTGCAAAAGGACTGGTACAGAGAGCAGATGTTGAAGTCTGGGGTACAGAAGGATTGTTGCAGAGAGCAAAATTTTCAGTTTGAAGTGCAGAAGGACTTTTGCAGAGAGCAGATGTTGGAGACTGGGGTGTAGAAGTTTCGTTGCAGAGAGCAGAAGTTGGAGACTGCAGTACAGAAGGACTGTTGCAGAGAGCAGAGGTTGGGGACTAGGGTACCCAAAAACTTTTTCAGAGAGCAGATTTTGGAAACTTTTTTTCAGAAGGACTGTTGCAGGGAGCAGAAGATAGAGAATGGGATGCAGAAAAACTTTTACTGAGAGCAGAGGTTGGAGACTGAGGTACAGAAGGACGGACAAAGAAAGCAGAGGTTAGAGACTGGCTTGCAAAAGGACCTTTACAAAGAGCAGAGTTTGGAGATTTGGGAGCAGAAGGAGTGTTGCAGAGTACAGAGGTTGGAGACTGGGGTGCAGCATGACCGTTGCAGAAAGCAGAGTTTTGAGACTGGCATGGAGAAGGAATATTACAGAGAGCAGAGTTTGGAAACTAGGGTCAGAAGGACCTTTCAGA
This sequence comes from Ictidomys tridecemlineatus, assembly GCF_052094955.1. NCBI lineage: Eukaryota > Metazoa > Chordata > Mammalia > Rodentia > Sciuridae > Ictidomys > Ictidomys tridecemlineatus. The sequence goes on from NW_027521777.1 coordinate 406,953, forward strand.
GAGCAGACGTTGGAGACTGGGGTTCAGAAGGATCGTTGCAGAGAGCAGAGTTTAGACACTGAGGTGCAGAAGGACTGTTGCAGAGAGCAGATGTTGGAGACTGGGGTGCAGAAAGACTGTTTAGAGAGCAGATGTTGGAGACTGGGGTGCTTAAGGACTCTTTCAGAGATCAGAGGTTGAAGACTGAAGTGGAGAAAGACTGTTACAGAGAACAGAGTTTGGAGACTGGAGTGCAGAAGGACAGTTGCAGAGAGCAGAGGTTTAAGACTGAGGTACAGAAGGATCATTGCAGAGAGCAGAGTTGGAGTTGGGATGCAGAAGAACTGTAACACAGAGCACACGTTGCAGACTTGGGTGCAGAAAGAATTTTGCAGACACCAGAGGTTGTAGACTGGGGTGCATAAGAACTGTTACAGATAGCAGAGTTGGGATATGAGGTGCAGAAAGACTGTTACAGAGAGCAGAGGTTGTAGACTGGGGTGCAGAAGGACTGATACAGAAAGCAGAGGTTGGAGACTGGGGTGCAGAAGGACCGTTGAAGGGAGAAGTATTTGGAGACTGGGGTAGAGAAGGACTGTTACAGAGAGTAGAGTTTGGCTATTGGGGTGCAGAAGGAGTGTTGCAAAGAACAGAGTTTGGAGACTGAGGTGCAGAAGGACTGTTTCAGAGAGCAGAGTTTTTAGAAAGGTTGCAGAAGGATTTTACAGAGAGCAGAGATTGTAAACCGAGGTGCAGAAGGACTGTTACAGAGAGAAGAGGTTAAAGACTGGGGTGCAGAAGGATTGTTATAGAGAACAGACTTTGGAGACTGGGATGCAGAAGGCCTGTTACGGAGAGGAGAGTTGGAGAAGGCGTGCAGAAGGACTGTTACAGAGGGCAGAGTTTGGAGACTGGGTTGCAGAAAAAACTTACAGAGAGCAGATGTTGGAGAGTGAGGTGCAGAAGGACTGTAACAGAGAGTAGAGTTTGGAGACTGAGGCACAGAAAGATTGTTACAGAGAGCAGATTTTGGAGACTGGGGTGCAGAAGGACTGTTGCAGATACCAGAGTTTGGAGACTGGGGTGCAGAAGGACTGTTGCAGAAACCAGAAGTTGGAATCTGGGGTGCTGAAGAACTGTTGCAGAGTGAAGATGTAGGAGACTGTGATGCAGAAGGACTGTAACAAAGAGCAGAGGTTTGCGACTGGGGTGCAGAAGCACTGATAAAGAGAGCAGAGTTAGGAGAATGGGGTGCAGAAAGCCTGTTACAGAGAGCAGAGTTTTGAGACTGGCGTGCAGAAGGATCGTTGGAGACAGCAGAGTTTCCAGACTCAGGTGGAGTAAGACTGTTGCAGAGATCAGATTTTGGAGACTTGGGTGCAGGACTGATACAGAGAGCAGATATGGGAGACAGGGATGCAGCACTGATACAGAGCAGAAGTTGAAGACTGATACATAAGGACTGTTACAGAGAGCAGAGGTTGGAGACTCGGGTGCAGAAGGATCATTGCAGAGAGCAGAGTTTTCAGACTGAGGTACAGAAGAACTGTTGCAGAGAGCAGATGTTGGAGAATGGGGTGCACAAAAACTGTTGCAGTGAGCAGATGTTGGAGAAGGATCTTACAGAGAGAAGAGTTGGGAGAATGAGGTGCAGAGGGATTGTTACAGAGAGAAGAGGTTGGAGACTGTGGTTCAGAAGGACCATTGCAGAGATCAGAGTTTGGTAACTGAGGTGAAGAATGATTGTTAAAGAGAACAGAAGTTGGAGACTGAGGTGCAGAAGGACTGTTGCAGAAAACAGAGTTTGGAGACTGGGTTTTAGAAGGACTCTTGCAAAGAGCAGAGGTTGGAGACTGGGGTGCAGAAGGACTGTTACATAGAGCAGAGTTTGGAGACAGGGTTGTAGAACGATCTTACAGAGAGCAGAGTTTAGAGACTGAGGTGCAACAGGAGTATTACAGAAAGCAGAGTTTCGAGACTGGGGTGCAGAAAGATCATTGCAGAGAACAGCGTTTTCAGACTGAGGTGCAGAAGGACTGTTGCAGAGAGCAGAGGTTGGAGACTGGGGTGAAGAAGGACTGTTGCATAGAGCAGATATTGGATACTGGGGTGCCCAGGAATAGTTGCACAGAGCAGAGGTTGGAGACTGGGGTGCAGAAGGACTGTTGCAGAGAGCAGACGTTGGAAACTGGTGTACAGAAAGATCGTTGCAAGCAGAAGAGGTTTGAGACTGGGGTGCAGAAAGACTGTTATAGAGAGTAGAGTTTCGAGACTGAGGTGCGGAAGGATCGTTGCAGAGAGCAGAGGTTGGAAACTAGGGTGCAGTAGAACTCCTATGGAGAGCTGAGTTTTCAGACATGGTTGCACAAGGATCTTACAGAGAGCAGAGTTGTAGACCGATGTGCAGCAGGACTGTTACAGAGAGCAGAGGTGGGAAACAAGGGTGCAAAAGGATCGTTGTAGAGAACAGAGTTTTCAGACTGAGGTGCAGAAAGACTTTTGCAGAGAGCACATGTTGGAGACTGGAGTGCAGAAGGACTGCTGCAAAGAGCAGAGTTTGGGGACTGGCATGCAGAAGGATCGTTGTAGAGAGCAAAATTTTGAGACTGGAGTGCAGAAGGATTGTTATAGAGAACAGAGGTGGGTTAAAGGGGTGTTTCCTTGCAAAATAAAATTTGTTCTCAATCTTAAAAAAAAAAGAGAACAGAGGTTGGAGACTGGGGTGCAGAAGTCCTATTACAAAGAGCAGAGTTCAGAGAAGGGATTCAGAAGTACATTTAGAGAGAGTAGTTTTTGGAGACTGAGGTGCAGAAGGACCGTTGCAAAGAGCAGAGGTTGAAGACTGAGGTTCAGAAGGATTGTTACAGAGAGCAGAGGTTAGAGACTGGGGTGCAGAGGGACTGTTGCAGACAGCAGAGGCTAGACACTGGGGTGTAGAAGGACTGTTTCGGAGAGTACATGTTGGAGATTGGGGTGCAGAAGGAGTGTTGCAGAAAGCAGAGTTAGGAGACTGGATTACATTAGAAATGTTACAGAGGCAGAAGTTGGAGATTTGGTGCAGAAGGACTGTTGAAGAGAGCAGATGTTGGAGACTGGGGTGCAGAAGGACTGTTGCAGAGAGCAGAGTTTGTAGACTGAGGTGCAGAAGCACTTTTACAGAGAGCAGAGGTTGGAGAATGGGGTGCAAAAGGCCTGTTACAAAGAGCAGAGGTTGGAGACTGGGGTGCAGAAGGACTGTTACAGAAATCAGGGATTGGAGACAGGGTTGCAGGAGGATCATTGCATAGAATATAGTTTTCAGACTGAGGGGCAGAAGGACTGTTGCAGAGAGCAGAGTTTGGAGACTGAGTTGCAGAAGGACTGTTACAGAAAGCGGAGTTTGGAGACTGGGCTGCAGAAGAACTGATATAGAAAGCTGATGTTGGAGTCTGGGGTTCAGAAAGACTATTACAGAGAGCAGAGTTTTGAGACTGCGGTACAAAAAGACTGTTACAGAGAGCAGAGGTTGGAGACTGAGGTCCAGAAGTATTGTTATGGAGATCAGTGGGTGGAGACTGGGGTGCAGAAGGACATTTACAGAGAGCACAGATGGAGACCGGGGTGCGGAAGAAATGTAGCAGTTAGCAGAAGTTAGAGACTGGGGTGCAGAAGGACTGTTACTGAGAGCAGAGGTTGGAGACTGGGGTGCAGAAGAACTGATAAAGAAAGCTGATGTTGGAGACTGGGGTTCATAAGGACCATTACAGAGAGCAGAGTTTTGAGACTGCGGTACAGAAGGACTGTTACAGAGAGCAGAGTTTAGAGACTGAGGTGCAGAACGAGTGTTGCAGGGAGTAGAGGTTTGAGACTTTGGTTCAGGAGGACTGTGGAAGAGAGCAGAGTCTGGAGACTGAGGTGAAGAAGGACTGTTACCGAGAGCAGAGGTTCGAGACTGGGGTGCAGAAGTACTGATACAGAAAGCAGAAGTTGGAGACTGGGGTGCAGAAGGACCTTACAGAGAGCATTTTTTGGAGACTGCAATACACGAGGACTGTTACAGAGAACAGAGGTTGGAGAAGGGGTGCAGAAGGTCTGTTACAGAGGGCAGAGTTTACAGACTGGGTTGCAAAAGGATCTTACAGAGTGCAGATTTTGGAGACTGCAGTACAGAAGGACTTTTACAGAGAGCAGAGGTTGGAGACTGGGGTGGAGAAGAACTGTTTTACAGAGCAGACGTTGGATTCTGTGTTGCAAAAGGACTGTTGGAGAGAGCAGAGGATAAATACTGGAGTGTAAAAGTACTGTTGCAGAGAGCAGAGTTTGCAGACTGAGTTGCGGAAGGACTGTTACAGCGGGCAGAGTTTAAAGACTGTGGTGGAAAACGACGGATACAGAAAGCAGAGATTGGATACTGGGGTGCATAAGTACCCTTACAAATAACAAAGTTTGGAGACTGTGGTACAGAAAGACTGTTACAGAGAGTAGAGGTTGCATACTGGGGTGCAGAATAACTGTGTTAGAGAACAGAGGTTGGAGACTGGGGTGCAAAATGATCGTTGCAGAGAGCAGAGTTGTCAGACTGAGGTGCAGAAAGACTGTTGCAGAGAGCAGATGTTGGATACTGGTGTGCAGAAGGACTTTTGCAGAGAGCTGAGGTTGGAAACTGGGGTGCAAAAGTATTGTTGTAGAGAGCAGAATTTTTATACTGGGGTGCAGAGGGATCGTTGCAGAGAGCAGAGGTTGGAGACTGGGATGCAGAAAGACTGTTGCAGAGAGCAGACGTTGGAAACTTGTGAACAGACAGATCATTGCAGACAGCAGAGTTTTGAGACTGGGGTGCAGAAGGACTGTTGCAGATAGTAGAGTTTCGAGACTGATATGCGGAACGATCATTGCAGAGAGCAGAGTTTGGAGACTGGGGTGCAGTAGAACTCTTACAGAGAGCAGAGTTTTTAGACAAGGTTGGACAAGAATCTTACAGAGAGCAGAGTTGTAGACCAATGTGCAGCAGGACTGATACAGAGAGCAGAGGTTGGAGACTGGGGTGCAGAAAGATCGCTGTAGAGAACAGAGTTTTTAGACTGAGGTGCAGAAGGACTTTTGCAGAGAGCACATGTTGGAGACTGGGGTGCAGAAGGACTGTTGCAAAGAGCAGAGTTTGGGGACTGGGGTGTAGAAGGATCATTGTAGAGAGCAAAATTTTGAGACTGAGGTGCTGAAGGGTTGTTATAGAGATCAGAGTTTGGAGACTGGGGTGCAGGACTGTTACAGAGAGCAGAGTTTGTAGACTAAGATTCAGAAAGACTATTACGGAGAGCAGAGTTTGGAAATTGTGGTGCAGATGGACTGAAACAGTAAGCAGAGATTGGAGACTGGGGTGCAGAAGACCTGTAAGAGAGAAGAGGTTGAAGACTTCTGTGCAGAAGGATTGTTATAGATAGCACAGTTTGGAGACTGGGGTGCAGAAGGATTGTTGCAAAGATCAGAGGTTTCAGACTGAGGCTTAGAAGGACTGATACAGAGAGCAGAGGTTGGAGTCTGAGGTGCAGAAAGACTGTTAGAGAACAGAGTTTGGAGACTGGGGTGCACAAGAACTGTTTCAGAGAGAAGATGTTGGAGACTGGGGTGCAGAAGGACTGTTACAGAGAACAGGAGTTGGAGACTGGGGTGCTGAAGCATCATTACAGTGAGCAGAGTTTGGAGACTGAGGGTCAGAAGGACTGTTACAGAGAGGATAGGTTGGAGACTGGGGTGCAGAAGGATTTTTTCAGAGAGCAGAGCTAAGAGATTGGTGTCCAGCAGAACTGTTACAGATAGAAATGTTTCGAGACTGGGTTTCAGAAGGATCTTACAGAGAGCATTTTGGAGACTGAGGTTCAGAAGTTCTGTCACAGATAGCAAAGGTTTGAAGCTGGGGTGCAGAAGGATTTTTGCAGAGAGCAGAGTTTTCAGACTGAGGTGCAGAAGGAATGTAGCAGAGAGCAGATGTTGGATTCTGGGGTGCAGACGACTGTTACAGAGAGCAGAGTTTTGAGACTGGGGTGCAGAAGAATCGTTAGAGAGAGCACATGATGGAGAGTGGGGTGCAGAAGGCCTGTTACAGAGAGCGGAGGTTGAAGTCTGGGGTGCAGAAGGCCTTTTACAGAGAGCAGAATTTGGAGACTGGGGATCAGAAGAACTGTTACAGAGAGCAGAGCTTGGAGACTGGGGTGCAGAAAGACTGTTGCAGAGAGCAGATGTTGGAGACTGGGATGCAGATGGATCTTTGCAGAGAGAAGAGGTTAGAGACTGGGGTTTAGAAGGACTGTTGCAGAGAGAAGATGTTGGAGACTGGGGTGCAGAAAAACTGTTGCAGTGAGCAGAGGTTGGAGACTGAGGTGCAGAAGGACTGTTACAGAGAGCAGAGGTTGGAGACTGGGGTGCAGAATAACTGATATTGAAAGTAGAGTTTGGAGACTGGGGTGCAGAATGACCGTTACAGACATCAGAGTTTGGAGACTGCGGTACAGAAGAACTGTTATAGAGAGCAGAGTTTGGAGCCTGGGGTGCAGACGGACTGTTGCAGAGAACAGAGTTTGGATACTGGGGTGCAGAAGGACCGTAGCAGAGAACAGAGTTTGGAGACTGAGGTGCAGAAGGACTGTTATAGAGAGCAAAGTTTCGAGACCGGGTGCATAAGGATCTTACAGAGAGCAGAGGTTGGAGACTGGGGTGCAGAAGGACTCTTGCAGAGAACAGAGTTTAAAGACTGGGGTGTAGAAGGACTGTTGCAGGGAGCAGTGGTTGGAGACTGGGGTGCAGATGGTTCATTGCAAGGACAAGAGGTTGGAGACTGGGTTGCATTAGGCCTGTTACAGAGAGCAGAGTTTGGAGACTGGGGTGCAGAAGACCTGTTACAGAGAGCACAGGTTGGAGACTGGTGTGCAGAAGGATTGTTACAGAGAACAGAGGATGGAGACTGAAGTGCAGAAGGACTCTTACAAAGAGCAGAGGTTGGAGACTGGGGTGCAGAAGGATCATGCAGAGAGCACAGTTTGGAGACTGAGGGGCAGAATGATCATTGTAGAGAGCAGAGGTTTCAGACACTGCTGCAGAATGATCATTACAGAGAGCAGAGGTTGGAGACTGGGGTGCAGAAAGACAATTACTGAGAGCACAGATGGAGACTGGGGTGCAAAAAAATGTTGGAGTGAGCAGAAGTTGGAGACTGGGGTGCAGAAGAACTGTTTCTGAGAGCAGAGGTTCGAGACTGGGGTGCAGAAGAACTGATACAGAAAGTTGACTTTGGAGACTGGGGTGCAGAACGACCGTTACAGAGAGCAGAGTTTTGAGACTGTGTTACAAAAGGACTGTTACAGAGAGCAGAGGTTGGATACTGGGTGCAGAAGGACTGACGCAGAGAACAGAGTTTGGAGACTGGGGTGCAGATAAACCATTTCAGAGAGCAGATGTTGGAGACTCAAATGCAGAAGGATTGTTACAGAGAGCAGAGGTAGGATACTGGTGTGCAAAAGAACTGATCCAGAGATCATATGTTGGAGAATGGGGTTCAGAAGGCCTGTTACAGAGAGCAGTGGTTTGAGACTGAGGTGCTTAAGGATCATTTCAGAGTGCAGATATTGGAGACTGAGGTGCAGAAGGACTGTTACTGAGAGGAGTGTTTGGAGACTGGGGTTCAGAAGGATTCTTACAGAGAGCAGTGGATAGAGACAGCGGTGCAGAAAGAGTGTTACAGATAGAAGAGAATAAAGACTGGTGTGCAGAAGGAGTTTTACAGAGAGCAGAGTTTGTAGATTGGTGTCCAGAAGAACTGTTAAGGAGAACAGAGGTTGGAGACTGAGATGCAGAAGGAATTTTACAGAGAGCAGAGTTTTGACACTGATGTTCAGAAGGACTGTTACAGAGAGCAGGGCTTGGAGACTGGTGTGTAGAGGGATCATTGCAGAGAACAGAGGCTTGAGACTGAGGTGCCGAAGGATCATTGCAGAGAGCCGAGGTTGGAGACTGAGGTGTAGAAGGATCGCTACAGAGAGCAGAGGTTGAAGACTGGGGTGCAGAAGGACAGTTACAGAGAGCACAGGTTGGAGACTAGAGTTAAGAAGAAATGTTGAAGAGAGCAGAGGTTGGAGATTGGGGTGCAGAAGGACTGTTGCAGAGAGCAGATTTTGGAGACTGTGGTACAGAAGGACTTTTAGAGAGAGGAGAGGTTGGAGACTGGGGTGCAGAAGGACTGTTATATAGAGCAGTGTTTTGAGACTGGGTTGCTGAAGGATCTTACAGAGAGCAGAGGTTGAAGACTGAGGTATAGCTTGAATGTTACAGAGAGCAGTCCTTGAAGACTGGGTGCAAAAAAATGGTGCAAAGCGCAGAGATTTCAGACTGAGGCTCAGAAGGACTGTTACAGATAACAGAGGTTGGAGACTGCGGTATAGGACTGTTATTGAGAGCAGAGGTTGGAGACTGGGGAGAGGAAGGACTCTTACATAGAGCATAGGTTGGAGACTGAGGTGCAGAAAGATAGATACAAAGAACAGATTTTGAAGTCTGGGGTTCAGGCAGACTGATACAGAAAGCAGAAGTTGAAAACTGGAGTGTAGAAGAACTGTAACAAAGAGCAGAGGTTGGAGACTGTGGTACAGAAGGACTGTTACAGTGAGCTGATCTCGGAGAATGGGGAGCAGAAGAACTGTTGAAGAGGACAGAGGTTGGAGACTGGGTGGAGAAGGAATGTTACAGAGAGCAGAGTTTGGAAACTTGAGTGCAGAAGGATCATACAGATAGCAGAGGTTGGAGACTGTGGTGGGCAGAAAGACTGTTGCAGAGAGCAGAGGTTGGAGACTGGGATGCAGAAGGATTGTGGGAGAGAGCAGAGGTTAAAGACTGGGGTGCAGAAAGACTGTTGCAGAGAGCAGATGTTGAAGACTGGGGTGCAGAAGTACTTTTGCAGAGAGCAGATTTTAGAGACTGGGGTACAGAAGGACTGTTACAGAGAACAGAGTTCGAAGACTTGGGTGAAGAAGGACTGTTACAGAGAGCATAGGTTGGAGACTGGGGTTCAGGTGGATCTTACAGAGAGCAGAGATTGGAGACTGGGGTTTGAAACGAGTGTTGCAGAGAGCAGAAGTTGGAGACTGGGTTGGAGAAGAATCGTTGCAGATAAAAGAGGTTGGAGACTGGGGTGCAGAAGGACTGTTACAGAGAACAGAAGTTGGATACACGGTTGCAGAAGTCCTGTTACAGAGAGCAGAATTTGGAGACTTTTGTGCAGAAGGACAGATAAAAAGTGCAGAGTTTAAAGACTGTGTTGAAGAAGGATCTTACAAAAAGTTGAGAGACTGAGGTGCAGAAGGACTGTTACAGAGAGCAGTGTTTGAAGACTGGGTGCAAAATGATCGTGCAGAGAGCAGAGGTTTCAGACTGAGGTGCAGAAGGACTGTTACAGAGAACAGAGGTTGGAAACTGAGGTGTAGAAGGAGTGTTACAGAGAGCACAGCTTGGAGACTCAGATGCAGAAAAACGGTTACAGGAAGCAGAGTTTGGATATTGGGTTGCAGAAGGACTTTTACAGAGAGAAGAGGTTGGAGACTGTGATATAGGATTGTTATCAAGAGCAAATGTTGGAGACTGGGGTGCAGAAGGACTCTTACATAGAGCACAGGTTGGAGACTGAGGTGCAGAAGGATAGATACAGAGAACAGAGGTGCGAGACTGGGGTTCACACATACTGATAAAGCAAGCAGAGGTTGGAGACTGGGGTGTAGAAAAACCGTTATGAAGAGCAGAGGTTGGAGACTGTGGTACAGAAGGACTGTTACAGAGAGCAGATCTCGGAGACTGAGGAGCAGGAGGACTGTTGCAGAGGACAGAGGTTGGAGACTGGGTTGGAGAAGAAATGTTACAGAGAGTTTGGAAACAGGAGTGCAGAAGGATCTTACAGTGAGCAGAGGTTTTGGACTGTGGTGCAGAAAGACTGTTGCAGATAGCAGAGGTTGATAACTGGGGTGAAGAAGGACTGTTGCAAGGAGTAGGTGTGAAGACATGGGTGCAGAAGGACTTTGCAGAGAGTAGAATTTGGAGACTTAGGTGCAGAAGACTGTTGCAGATAACAGAGTTTGGAGACTGGGGTGCAGAATGACTGATACAGAAAGCAGTGTTTGTAGACATGGGTGTAGAAGGACAGTTACAGTGAGCAGAGGTTGGAGACTGCAGTAAAGAAGGACTGTTACACAGAGCAGAGGTTAAAGACTGGGGTGAAGAAAGATTTTTGCAGAGAGCAGAGGTTGCAGAGTGAGGTGCATACGGACTGTTACAGAGAGCAGAGTTTGAAGACTGTGGTGCAGAAGCACTGATACAGAAAGCAGAGTTTGGAGACTGGGGTAAATAAGGACCCTTACAGAGAACAGTGGTTGAAGACTGCGGTACAGAAGAACTGTTGTTGAAAATAAGGTTGGAGACTGGGGTGCAGAGGGACCATTGCAGAGAGCAGAGGTTGGAGACTGGGGTGCAAAAGAAATGTTACAGAGAGCATAATTTGGAAACTGGGGTACAGAAGGATCTTCCAGAGAGCAGAGTTGGAAGACTGGGTTGTAGAGAGACTGTTGAAGATCAGACGATTGAGACTGGGGTGCAGAAGGATCGTTGCAGAGAGCAGATTATGGAGACTGGGGTATAAAATGACTGTTACAGAGAGCAGAGTTTGGAGACTGGGGTGTAGAAGGACATATTCAGAAAGCAGTTGTTGAAGTCTGAGGTTCAGAAGGACTGTTTCTGAGAGCAGAGTTTGGAAACATGGGTGCAGAAGGACTGATACAGAGAGCAGAGATTGGAGACTGAGGTGCAGAAGGAATGTTACAAAGAGCAGAGGTTGGAGATTGCAGTGCAGAAGGACTGATACAGAAAGCAGAGGTGAGATACTGGGGTCCATAAGGAAAGTTACAGAGAGCAGAGGTTGGAGACTGCAGTACATAAGGACAGTTACAGAGAGCAGATGATGCAGACTGTGGTGCAGAAGGACTGTTGCAGAGAACAGAAGTTGGAGACTGGGGTGCATAAAAACTGTTTCAGAGAGTAGAGTTTGGAGACTTGGGTGCAGAAGGATCTTTCAGAGAGCTGATGGTGGGGACTTGGGTACATAAGGACTGTTGCGGAGAGCAGAGTTTGGAAACTGGGGTGCATAATGACCGTTGCTTAGAGCAGAGGTTAAAGACTGATGTGTAGAAGGATCGTTGCAGGGAGTAGAGGCTGATGACTGGGGTGCATAAGAGTCTTACAGAGAGCAGAGTTAGGAGACTGGTGTGAAGAAGGCCTGTTACAGAGAGCATACTTTGGAACTGAGGAGCACAAGGAGTGTTACAGAGAGCAGAGTTTGGAGACTGGGTTGCAGAAGATTCTTTCAGAGAGCAGAGTTCGGATACTAAGGTGCAGAAAGACTGTTAAAGAGAGCAGATATTGGAGAGTGGGGTGCAGAAGGACTGTTGAAGAGAGCAGATGTTGGAGATTGGGGTGCAAAAAGACTGTTGCAGAGAGCAGAGGTTGGAGACTGAGGTGTATAAGGACTGTTACAGAGTGCAGATGTTTGGGACTGGGTTGCAAAAGGATCGTTGCAGACAGCAGAAGTTGGAGACTGTGGTGCAGAAAGATCATTGCAGAGAGCAGAGGTTAGAGACTGGGGTGCAGAAGCATCGTTACAGAGAGAAGTGGTTTGAGACTGGGGTGTAGAAGGACTTTTACAGAGAGCCCAGGTAGGAGACTCGGGTGCAGAAGGAATTTTGCAGAGAGCAGAGGGTGGAGACGGGGGTGCAGGAGAACTGTTGCAGAAACAAGAGGTTGGAGACTGCAGTGCAGAAGGACGGATAAAGAGAGCAGACGTTGGAGACTCTGGTACAGAAGGAATGCTACAGAGAGCAGAGGTTGGAGACTGAGGTCTAGAATTTTTGTTATGGAGAGCAGAGTTTGTAGACTCTGTTCCAGAGGAAAGTTACAGTGAGCAGAGTTTGGAGAATTGTGTGCAGAAAATCTTACACAGAGCAGAGGTTGAAGACTGGGGTGTAGAAGGACTGTTGCAGAGAGAAGTGGTTGGAGAGTGGGGTGCACAAGCATCATTACAGAGAGTAGCTGTTGGAGACTAGGGTTAAGAATGCCTCTTACAGAGAGCAGTGGTTGGAGACTGGGGTGCAGAAGGCCTGTTACATAGAGCAGAGATTAGAGACTGGGGTGCAGAAGGAGTGTTTCAGTGAGCAGAGTTTGCCAGACTGGGTTTAAAAGCATCTTACAGAAAGCAGAGGTTGGAGACTGATGTACACAAGGACTGTTACAAAGAGCAGAGTTTGGAGACTGGGGTGCAGAAGGATTGTTGCAGAGTGCAGAGTTTTCAGACTGAGGTAAAGAAGATCTGCAGAGAGCAGATGTTGGAGACTGGGTGCACATGGACTGTTGCAGCGAGCATAGGTTGGAGACAGGGTGCAGATGGATTGTTGCAGAGAGCAGAGGTTGGAGACTGGGGTCCAGAAAAACAGATACAGAGAGCAGAGTTTGGAGACTGGTGTGCACGAGGACTGTTACAGAGAGCAGAGTTTGGAGATTTGGTTGCAGAAGGATCTTACAGAGAGCAGAGTTTGAAGACTGAGGTGCAGAAGAACTGTTACAAAGAGTAGAGTTTGGAGACTGAATTGCAGAAGTATCATAGCAGAGAGCAGAGCTTGGAGACTGGGGTGCAGAAGGACTGTTGCAGAGAGCATAGGTTTTAGACTGGGGTGTAGAAGGACTGTTGCAGTTAGGAGAGGTAGGATATTGGGATCCAGAAGAACCCTTAGAGAGAGCAGTGGTTGGAGACTGCAGTACAGAAGGACTGTTATAGAGAGCAGAGTTTGGACACTGGGATGGAAAAGAACTATTGCAGAGAGTAGATGTTGGAGACTATGGTGCAGAAGGACTGATGCAAAGAACAGAGGTTAGAGACTGGGGTGCAGAAGGACAGTTGATGAGAGCAGAGGTTTGAGACTGGAGTGCAGCAGAATCTCAAAGTGAGCAGAGGTTGGAGTCTGAGATGCAGGAGGACTGTGATAGAGAGCAGACGTTGGAGACTGGGTTGCAGAAGGATTGTTGCAGAGAGCAGAGGTTGGACACTCCGGTGCAGAAGGACTGTTGCAGAGTGCATAGTTTGGAGACTGACGTGCAGAAATACTGTTACTGAAAGCAGATTTTGGAGACTGTGGTCCAGGACTGATACAGAAAACAGATGTTGGAGACTGGGGTGCAGAAAGATTCTTGCAGACAGCAGAGGTTGGAGACTAGGTTTCAGAAAGACTGTTGCATAGAGTAGAGGTTGGAGACTGTGGTTCAGAAAGACTGATACAGAAAGCAGAGTTTGGAGACTGGTGTGCAGAAGGACCATTACAGAGAAGAGAGGTTGGAGACTGTGGTACAGAAGGACTGTTACTGAGAGCAGAGTTTGGAGACTGTGGTGCAGAAAGACTGTTGCAGAGAACACAGGTTGGAGACTGGGGTGCAAAAGGATCGTTGCAGAGAGCAAAGTTTTCAGACTGAGGTGCAGAAAGACTAATTTAGAGAGCCGATGTTGGAGACTGGGGTTCATAATGACTGTGGCAGAGAGCAAAGGTTGGAGACTTGTGTGCATATGGACTGTTCCAGAGAGTAGATGTTGGAGACTGGGGTGCAGAAAGCCTGTTACACAGAGCAGAGATTGGAGAAGCGGTGCAGAAGGACTGTTACAGAGAGCAGAGTTTGGAGATTGGTTTGCAAAAGGATCTTACAGAGAGTAGAGTTTGGAGACTGAGATGCAGACTTACTGTTACAGACAGTTGAGTTTGAAGAATGACCTGCAGAAGGACAATTGTAGAGAGCAGAGGTTGAAGTCTGAGGTGCAGAAGGACTGATACAGAATGCAGAGTTTTGAGACTGGGTTTCAGAAGGACCATTACAGAGAGCAGAGTTTGGCGACTGAGGTGCCGAAAGAACGTTGAAGATAGCAGAGGTTGAAGACTTGGGTGCAGAAAGATCTTACAGAGAGCAGAGGTTGGAGACTGGGATGCAGAAGGACTGTTGTAGAGAGCAGACGTTGGAGATTGGGGTGCAGAAGGATTGTTGCAGAGAGCAGTGGTTGGAGACTGGGTTGCAAAAGGACTGTAGAAGAGAGAAAGGATAGAGACTGAGGTTCAAAAGGACTCTTATAGAGAGCAGAGGTAGGAGACTGGGGTGCAGGACTGATACAGAAAGCAGAGGTTGGATACTGGGGTTCAGAAGGACCGTTAAAGAGAGAAGAAATTGGAGACTGGGGTACAAAAGGACTTTTACAGAGAGCAGAGATTGGAGACTGGGGAGCAGAAGGACTGTTGCAAGAACAGAGGTTTAAGACAGGGTTGCAGAAGGACCATTGCAGAGAGCATAGGTTGGAGATTGAGGTGCAGAAGGATTGTAACAGAGAGCAGAGTTTGGAGACTGCAGTGCAGAAGAACTGTTGCAGAGAGTAGAGTTTGGAGACTGGGGTACAGATGCATATTACAGCGAGCAGAGGTTGGATACTGGGGTTAAGAAGGACTGCTGCAGAGAGCAGAATTTGGAGACTGGGGTGTAGAAGGATTGTTACAGAGAGCAGAAGTTGGATACTGGGATGCAGAAAGACTGTTGCAGAGAGTAGATGATGGAGACTGGGGTCCACAAAAACTGTTGCAGAGAGCACACGTTAGAGACTAAGGTGCAGAAGGACAATTACACAGAGCAGTGGTTGGAGACTGGAGTGCAGAAGGACTGATACAGAAAGTAGAGTTTGGAGACTGAGGTACAGAAGAACTTGTGCAGAGAGCAGATGTTGGAGACTTGGGTTCACAAGGACTGTTGCAGTGAGCAGATGTTTGAGACTGGGGTGCCAAAGGATCTTTGCAGAGAGAAGAGGTTGGACACTGAGGTGCAGAAGGATCCTTGCGGAGAGCAGAGTTTCGAGACTGGGGTGCAGAATGGTCATTACAGAGAGCAGAGTTTGGAGACTGGGGTACAGAAGGAATGTTGCAGTGAGCAGAGGTTGGAGACTTGGGTGCAGAAAGACTGTTGCAGAAAGCAGAGTTTGGAGACTGGGGTGCAGAAGAACTGTTGAAGAGAGCAGAGGTTAAAGACTGGGGTGCAGAAGGACAATTACAGATAGCAGACGTTGGAGACTGGCGTGCAAATGGACTGATACAGAGAGCAGAGTTTGGAGACAGGAGTGCAGAAGGCCTGTTACAGAGAGCACAATTTGGAGACTGGGGTGATGAAGGACTGTTACAGAGAGCAGAGTTTTGAGACTGGGTTGCAGAAGGATTGTTGCAGAGAGCAGAGGTTAAAGACTGGGGTGCAGAAGGACAGTTACAGATAGCAGACGTTGGAGACTGGGGTGCAAATGGACTGATATAGAGAGCAGAGTTTGGAGACTGGAGTGCAGAAGGCCTGTTACAGAGAGCACAATTTGGAGACTGGGGTGATGAAGGACTGTTACAGAGAGCAGAGTTTTGATACTGGGTTGCAGAAGGATCTTACAGAGAGCAGAGATTGGAGACTGAGGTGCAGAAGCACTGTTAAATAGAGTAGAGGTTGGAGACTGAGGTGCAGAAGAACCATTGCAGAGAGCAGAGTTTGGAGACTGAGGTGCAGAAGGATTGTTACAGAGAGCAGAGTTTGGAGACAGGAGTGCAGAAGGACTGATGTAGAGAGAAGAGGTTTTAGACTACGATGTACAAAAACTGTTGCAGAGAGTAGAGGTTGGAGATTGGGGTCCAGAAAGACTGTAGCAGAGAAAAGAGGTTGGAGACTAAGGTGCAGAAGGACAGTTACACTGAGCAGAAATTAGAGACTGGATTGCAGAAATACTGACACAGAAAGCAGAGGCTGGAGACTCTGGTGCAGAAGTACCCTTACAGAGAGCAGAGTTGGAGAATGCAGTACAGAAGGACTGTTACAGAGAGCAAAGTTTGGAGACTGGGGTTCAGAATGACTGTTGCAGAGAGCAGATGTTGGAGACTGGGGTGAAAAAGGACTGTTGAAGAGTACAGAGGATGGAGACTGGGGTGCAGTAGGACTGTTGCAGAGAGCAGAGGTTGCAGACTGAGTTTCAGAAGGACGGTTACAGAGGGCAGAGTTTGGAGACTGTGGTTCAAAACGACTGATACAGAAAGCAGAGTTTGCATACTAGGGTGAATAAGGACCCTTACAGAGAAAAGAGGTTGGAGACTGTGGTACAGAAAGACTGTTACAGAGAGCAGAGGTTGGAGTCTGGTTTTCAGAAGAACCGATGGGGCGATCAGAGTATGGTGACTTGGGTTTAGAAGGACTGTTGAAGAGAGCAGTGATTGAAGACTGAGTTACAAAAGGACTGTAACAGAGAGCAGAGTTTTGAGACTGGGGTACAGATGGATTATTGCAGAAAGCAGAGTTTTCAGATGGAGGTACAGAAGAACTCTTGCAGGAAACATATGTTGAAGACTGGGGTTCACAAGACTGTTCTAGCTAGCAGAGGTTTCAGACTGGGATGCAGAAGGCCTGTTATAGAAAGAAGAGGTTGGAGACTGGGGTGCAGAAGGACTGTTACAGAGAGCAGAGTTTGCAGACTGGGTTTCAGAACGGTCTTACAGAGAGCAGAGGTAGGAGACAGATGTTCAGAAAGACTGTTACAGAGAGCAGAGGTTGGAGACTGGGGTACAGAAGGATTGTTGCAGAGAGCAGATTTTTCAGACTGAGGTACAGAAGAACTGTTGCAGAGAGCAGATGTTGGAGACTGGGGTGCAGAGGGATCATTGCAGAGAGCAGAGGTTGGAGACTGGGTGTCAGATGGACTGATACAGAGAGCAGAGGTTGGAGACTGGGCTGAAGAAGGCCTGTTACAGTGCCGAGTTTGGAGACTGGGGTGCAGAAGGATCTTACAGAGAGCAGAGTTTTGAGATTGAGGTGCAGAAGCACTGTTACAGAGAGTAGACGTTGGAGACTGAGGTGCAGAAGGATTGTTACAGAGAGAAGAGGTTGGAGACTGCAGTGCAGAAAAACTTTTGCTGAGAGCAGAGATTTTAGACTGGGGTGTAGAAGGACAGTTGCAGAGAGTAGATGTTGGAGATTGGGGTCCAGAAGAACTGTTACAGAGAGCACAGTTTGGAGACTGGGGTGGAGAAGGACTGTTGCAGAGAGCAGATGCTGGAGACTGGGGTTGAAAAGAAAAGTTGCAGAGAGCAGAAGATGGAGACAGGGGTGCAGAAGTATCCTTGGGGTTAGCAGAGTATGGAGAATGGGGTGTAGAAGGACTGTTACAGAGAGCAGAGTTTGGAGACTAGGGTTTAGAAGGACTTTTTCAGAGAGCAGACGTTGGAGACTTGGGTGAAAAAGTATTGTTGCATAGAGCAGAGCATGGAGACTCAGATGCAGAAGACTGTTACAGAAAGCAGATTTTGAAGACTGGGGTGCAGAAAGACTGTTACAGAGAGCAGACTTTGGAGACAGGGTTGCAGAAGGATTGTTGCAGAGAGCAGAGTTTGGAGACTGGGGTTCAGAAAAATTGTTAGAGAGAGCAGAGTTTGGAGACTGTGGTGCAGAAGGACTTTTACTAAGAGCACAGGCTGAAAACTGAGGTGCAGAGAAACTGTTTCAGAGAGCAAAGTTAGGAGACTGGGGTGCAGAAGGAGTGTTGCAGAGAGGAGATGTTGGAGACTGAGGTGCAGAAGGACCATTACAGAGAGCAGAAGTTGGAGACTGGGGTACAGAGGAGTTTTACAGAGAGCAGAGGTTGGAGCCATGTGTGCAGAAATATCTTACAGAGAGCATAGGTTGGAGACTGGGGTGCAGAAGGACTGTTGCTGATAGCAGAGGTTGGAGACTGGGGTGGAGAAGGATCATTGAAGAGAGACGAGTTTGGAGACTGGGTCCAACAGGCCTGTTACATACAGCAGAGGTTGGAGACTGGGGTGCAGAAAGAATGTTACAGAGAGAACAGGTTGAAGACTGAGGTGTAGAAGAAGTGTTACAGAGAGAAGAGTTTGCAGACTGAGGTGGAGAAGGACTGTTACAGAAATTAGAGGTTGGAAATTGGGTTGTAGAAAAACCCTTAAAGAGAGCAGAGTTTGGAGACTTCCCTACAGAAGGACTGTTACACAGAGCAGATCTCAGAGACTGCGGAGCAGCAGGACTGTTTCCGAGGACAGAAGTTGGAGACTAGGGTGGAGAAGGAATGTTACAGAGAGCAGAGTTTGGAAACTGGGGTGCAGAAGGACTGTTACAGAGAGCAGATGTTGGAGACTTCCGTTCAGATGGATGTTATAGAGAGCAGAGTTGGCAGACTCGGGTGCAAAAGGACAGTTGCAGAGAGCAGATGTTGGAGATTTGGGTGGAGAAAAATCATTGCAGAGAGCAGAGGTTGGAGACAGGCGTCCAGAATAATCGGTGCATAGAGCAGAGATTGGAGACATTTTTGCAGAAGGCCTATTACAGAGAGGAGAGGTTGGAGACTGGGGTGCAGAAGGACTGTTATAGAGAGCAGTGTTTGGAGACTGAGTTGCTGAAGGATCTACAGAGAGCAGAGGTTAGAGACTGAGCTGCAGGTGGACTGTTACAGAGAGCAGTGGTTGGAGACTTGGGTGCAGAAGAATCATGGAGAGCAGAGGTTTCAGACTGAGCTGCAGGGGAACTTTTAAAGAGAGCAGTGATTGGAGACTGGGGTGTAGAAGGACTGTTACAGAGAGCAGAGTTTGGAGACTCAGGTTCAGAAAAACTGTTACAGAAAAAGAGTTTGAAAATTAAGGTGCTGAAAGACCCTTACAAAGAACAGAGTTTGGAGACTGTGGTATAGGACTGTTACCTAGAGCAGAGATTGAAGATTGGAGTGCAGAAGGACTCTTACATAGAGCATAGGTTGGAGACTGAGGTGCAAAGGATAGATACAGAGAACAGATTTTGGCGACTGGGGTTCAGGCAGACTGATACAGAAAGCAGAGTTTGGAAACTGGGGTGTAGAAGGACCTTTACAAAGAGCAGAGGTTGGAGACTGCGAAACAGAAGGACTGTTAAAGAGAACAGATCTTGGAGACTGGGAGCAGAAGGACTGTTGCAGAGAGCAGAGTTTGGAGACTGGGGTGGAGAAGGAATGTTATAGAGAGCAGAGTTTAGAAACTAGAGTGCAGAAGGATCTTATAGAGAGCAGAGGTTGGAGACTGTGGAGCAGGAGGACTGTTGCTGAGAGCAGAGGTTGGAGACTGGGGTCCAGAAAGATCCTTGAAGATAGCGGAGTTTGGAGACTGGGGTGCAGAAGGAGTGTTGCAGAAAGCAAATGTTGAAGACTGGGATGCAGAAGGAATGTTGCTGAGAGCAGATTTTAGAGACTGTGGTGAAGAAGGACTGTTACAGAGAGCAGAGGTTGGAGACTGAGGTGCAGAAGAACTGTTATACAGAGCAGAGTTTGGAGACTTGGGTGTAGAAGGACTGTTACAGAGAGCATAGGTTGGAGACTGGAGTTCAGATGGATCTTACAGAGAGCAGAGTTTGGAGACTGGGCTTCAAATCGACTGTTGCAGACAGCAGATGTTGGAGACTGGGGTGGAGAAGAATCTTTGCAGAGAGAAGAGGTTTTAGACTGGGGTGAATAAAGCCTGTTACAGAGAGCAGAGGTTGGAGACTGGGTTGCAGAAGTCCTGTTACACAGAGCAGAAGTTGGAGACTATTGTGCAGAAGGACAGGTACAAAATGCAGAGTTTAAAGACTGGGTTGCAGAAGGATCTTGCAGAGAGCAGAGTTGGGAGACTGAGGTGCAGAAGGACTGTTGCAGAGAGCAGATATTGGTAACTAGTGTGCAGAAGGACTGTTGTAGAGAGCAGAATTTTTAAATTAGTGTGGAAAAGGACTTTTGCAGAGAGCAGAGGTTTGAGACTGAGGTGCGGAAGTCCTGTTACAGAGAGCAGAGGTTGGAGACTCGGGTGCAGAAGGACTGTTACAGAGAGTAGAGGTTGGATACAGGGGAGAAGAAGCATCTTACAGAGAGCAGAATTTGTAGACTGAGGTGCAGATGGACTGTTGCAGAGATCAGAGGATTGAGACTGGGGTGCAAAAGGATCGTTGCAGAGAGCACATTATGGAGACTGGGGAGCAGAAGGCCTGCTACAGAGAGCAGAGTTGGGAGACTGGCGTCCAGAAGGCCTGTTATAGAGAGGAGAGATTGGAGACTTGGGTGCAGAAGGACTTTTATAGAGAGTAGAGTTTCGAGACTGGGTTGCTGAAAGATCTTACGGAGAGAAGAGGTTGGAGACTGAGGTGCAGGTGGACTGTTTCAGAGAGCAGAACTTGGAGACTCTGGTGCAGAAGGACTGTTACAGAGAGCAGAGGTTGGATACAGGGGTGCAGAAGCATCTTACAGAGAGCAGAATTTGGATACTGAGTTGCAGATGGACTGTTGCAGAGATCAGAGGTTGAAAACTGGGATGCAGTAGGATCATTGCAGAGAGCAAAGGTTGGAGACTTGGGTGCAGAAGGACTGGTGCAGAGAGTATTAGTTGAAGACTGGGTTGCAAAAGGAATGTTACACTACAGAGAGCAGAGTTTGGAGACTAAGGTGCAGAAGGATTGTTACAGAGAGCAGAGTTTAGAGACTGGGGGAAGAAGGACTGTTGCAGAGAGCAGAGGTTGGAGACTGGGGTGGAGAAGGACTGTTGCAGAGAGCAGAGGATGGAGACTGGGCTGCAGAAGGAATGTTGAAGAGAGTAGATGTTGGAGACTGAGTTGCAGAAGGACTCTTAGAGTGAGCAGAAGTTGGAGACTGGGGTGCAGAAGGACTGTTGCAGATAGCAGAGCTTGGAGACTGAGGTGCAAAATTTTGTTACATAGAGCAGCGGTTAGACTCTGGGGTGCAGAAGGATCGTTTGCAATAAGCAGAGCTTTGAGAAAGGGGTGCAGAAGGATCTTACAGAGAGCAGAAGTTGGAGACAGAGTTGAAAATGGACTGTTGCAGAGATCAGAGGTTGGAGACTGTGGTGCACTAGGATCATTGCAGAGAGCAGAGGTTTGAGACTGGGGTGCAGAAGGATTGTTGCAGAGAGCAGAGGTTGAAGACTGGGGTGCAGAAGGACTGTTACAGAGAGCAGAGTTTGGAGATGAGGTGCTGAAGGATCATTACAGAGAGCAGAGGTTGAGGACTGTATTGCAGAAGCACTGATACAGAGATCAAAGGTTGGAGACTGGGGTGCAAAAGGACTGATACAGAGAGCAGATGTTTGAGACTGGGGTGCAGATGTACTGTAGCAAAGAGCAGTGCTTAGAGACTGGGGTGCAGAAGTACTGTTGCAGAGATCACAGTTTAGAGACTGGGGTGCAGAAGAACCATGACAGAGATCAGAGTTATGAGACTGTGGTACAGAAGGACTGTTAAGGAGAGCAGAGGTTGGATACTGGGGTGCAGAAAGACTGATGCAGAAAACAGAGTTTGGAGACAGGGGTGCAGACGGACTGTTTCAGAGAGCAGAGGTTGGAGAGTCAGGTGTAGAAAGATTGTTACAGCGAGCAGAAGTAAAACTGGTTTTTAGAAGGACTGATCCATAAAGCATAGGTTGGAGAATGGGGTTCAGAAGGCCTGTTTCAGAGAGAAGCGGTAGGAGACTTAGGTGCTGAAGGTTCATTAAAGAGAGCAGAGGTTGGAGACTGAGGTGCAGTAGGACTGTTACAGAGAGGAGCGGTTGGAGATTGGGGTGCAGAAGGATTCTTACATAATGCAGAGGATGGAGACTGGGGTGCAGAAGGAGTGTTACAGAGAACAGAGGATGGAAACTAGGGTGCAGAACGAGCAATACAGAGAGCAGAGTTTGTAGATTGGTGACCAGAAGAACTGTTAAAGAAAGCAGAGGTTGGAGAATGGGGGGCAGAAGGTCTGTTATAGGGAGCAGAGTTTGGAGACTGAGGTGAAAAAGAATTTTTACAGAGAACAGAGTTTGGACACTGATTTACAGAAGGACTGTTACAGAGAGAAGAGCTTGGAGACTGAGGTGCAGAAGGAATGTTGCAGAGAGCACTGGTTGGAGACTGGCGTGCAGAAGAAATGTTGAAGAGAGCAGAGGTTTGAGACTGGGGTGAGGAAGGACTGTAGCGGAGAGCAGAGGTTGGAGACTGGGGTGCAGAAGGACTGTTGCAGAGAGCAGATGTTGGAGACTGTGATGCAGAAGGATCGTTGCAGAGAAGAGTTTGGAGACTGGGGTTCAGAAGGACTGTTGCAGAGAGAAGAGCTTGGAGACTGAGGTGCAGAAGGACTGTTGCAGAGAGCAGATGTTGAACTGGGATGAAGAAGGTCTGTCACAGAGAGCAGAGTTTGGAGACTGGGGTGTAGAAGGACTGTTACAGAGAGCACAGGTTGGAGACTGGGGTGCAGAATAACTGATACGGAAAGTAGAGTTTGGAGACTGGGGTGCAGAAAGACTGTTACTGAGAGCAGAGTGTGTAACCTGGGGTGCAGAAGGACAGCTGCAGAGAACTGAGGTTGGATACTGGGGTGCACAAGAACCATTGCAGAGTTATGACGTTGAGACTGAGGTGCAGAATGACTGTTACAGAGAGCAAAGTTTTAAGAAAGGGGTGCAGAAGAATCTTACAGAGAGCAGACTTTGGAGACTGGGATGCAGAAGGATCATTGCAGAGAGCAGAGGTTGAAGACTGGGGTGTAGAAGGACTTTTGCAGAGACCAAAGTTTGGAGACTGGTGTGCAGAAGGCCTGTTACAGAGAGCAGAGTTTAGAGACAGGGTTGCAGAAAACCTGTTACAGAGAGCAGATGTTGGAGAACTGGGGTGCAGAAAGATTGTTACTGATAGCACAGTTTGGAGACTGTTGTTTAGAAGGATTGTTGCAGAGAGCAGAAGTTTCAGACTGAGGCTTAGAAGGACTGTTACAGAGAGCAGAGTTTGGAAACTGGGGTGCAGAAGGACCGTTATAGAGACAAGAGGTTGGAGACTGCCATACAGAAGAACTGTTACAGAGAGCAGAGTTTTTAGACTGGGGTGCAGAAGGACCGTTACAGAGAGCAGATGTGGGAGACTGGGGTGCAGAAGGCCTATTACAGAGAGCAGAAGTCTGAGATAGAGGTGCAGAAAAATTGTTAAAGGGAGCAGAGTTTGGAGACTGGGGTGCAGAAGGACAAATACAGAGAGCAAAGGATGGAGATTGAGGTGCAGAAGGACTTTTAAAGAGAGCAGTTGTTGGAGACTGAGGTGTAGATAGATCGTTGCAGAGAGAAGAGTTTGGAGACTTAGGTGCAGAAGGACTATAACAGAAAGCAGAGGTTGGCAATTGGGGAGCAGATGGACCGTTACAAAGAGAAGAGGTTGGAGACTGCGATACAAAAACACTTTTACAGAGAGCAGAGTTTGGAGACTGGGTAGAAGAAGGATCGTTTCAGAGAGCAGATATTAGAGACTGGGGTGCAGAAGGCTTGTTACAGAGAGCAGAGTTTGAAGACTGGTGTGCAGAAGGCCTGTTACAGAAAGCAGAGTTTTGATACTGGAATGCTGAAGACTCTTACAGAGAGCAGCGTTTGGAGAATGGGTTGCAGAAGGATCTTACAGAGAGCAGAGGTTTGAGACTGAGGTGCAGAAGGACTTTTACAGAGAGTAGAGGGTGGAGACTTGGGTGCAGAAAAAGTGTTACAGAGAGCAGAGTTTGGAAATTGGGGTGCAGAAGAACTGTTACTGAGTGCAGAGGTTGGAGACAGGGGTACAGAAGGAATGTTTCAGAGAGCAGAGTTTGAGACTGAGGTGCAGAAGAACTGTTACAGAGAGAAAATTTTGGAAACTGGGATGTAGAAGGACCGTTGCAGAGAGCAGAGCTTGGAGTCTGGAGAGAAGCAGGATCATTGCAGAGAGCAGATGTTGGAGACTGGGGTGCAGAAGGACTATTAAAGAGAGCAGAGTTTTGAGACTTAGGTGCAGAAAGATTATTTATGAGTGTAGAGTTTTGAGACTGGGGTGCAGAAAAACTGTTACAGATTGCAGAACTGGGAGACTGAGGTGCAAAAGCACTTTTACAGAGAGGAGATGTTGGAGACTGGGGTGCAAAAGGATGATTACAGAGAGCAGAGGATGGAGACTGAGGTGCAAAAGGATTGTTGCAGAGTGCAGAGGTTGGAGAATGAGGTGCAGAAGGATCGCTACAAAGAGCAGAGTTTGGAGACTGGGTTGCAGCAGGACAGTTACAGAGAGCAAAGGTTGGAGACTTGGGTGTAGAAAAAATGATGCAGAGAGAAGAGGTTGGAGACTGGGGTGTAGAAGTACTGAAGCAGAGAGCAGTTGTTAGAGACTGGGATGCAGAAGGATCATTGCAGAGAGCAGAGGTTGGAGACTGCGGTTTAGAAGGACTGTTGTAGAGAGCAGAGGTTGGAGACTGAGGTGCAGAAGGATCGTTGCAGAAAGAAGAGGTTGGAGACTGGGGAGCAGAAAACCTGTTACAGAGGGCAGAGGTTGGAGACTGAGGTGCAGAAGGATTGTTTCAGACATCAGAGGTTTCAGACTGAGGCTTAGAAGGACTTATACAGAGAGAAGAGGTTAGAATCTGAGGTTCAGAAGGACTGTTACAGAAATAAGACGTTGGCAATTGGGGTGCAGAAGGACCGTTATAGAGAGAAGAGTTTGGAGACTGCAGTACAGAAGTACTGTTAGAGAGAGCAGAGTTTGGAGACTTTAGTGCAGAAGGACTGTTGTAGAGAGAAGATGTTGGAGACTAGGGTGCAGAAGGACTGTTACAGAGAGCAGACATTGGAGACTGAGTTGCAGAAGGATTGATACAGAGAGCAGAGGTTGAAGACTGCGGTACAGAAGGACCATTACAGAGAGCAAAGTTTGGAGACTTAGGTGCAGAAGGACTTTTACAGAGAGCAGATGTTTGAGACTGGGGTGCAGAAGTACTGTAGCAGAGAGCAGAGGTTGGAGACTGGGGTGCAGAAGGACTGTTGCAGAGAGCAGAGGTTAGAGACTGGGGTGCAGAAGGACTGTTATAGATACCAGAGTTTGGAGACTGGGTTGCTGAAGAATGTTACAGAGAGCAGAGGTTAGAGACTGATGTGCAGGTGTAGTGTTACAGAGAGCAGTGGTTGCAGACTAGGGTGCAGAAGGATCATGCAGAAAGCAGAGGTTTCAGACTGAGATGCAGAAGGACTGTTACAGGGAGCAGAGGTTGGAGACTGAGGAGTAGAAGGACTGTTACAGAGAGCAGAGTTTGGAGACTGAGGTGTAGAAGGACTGTTACAGGAAGCAAAAGTTGGAAATTGGCGTGCAGAAGGACCATTAAAGAGAGCAGAGTTCGAAGACTGCAGTTTAGTACTGTTACCGAGAGCAGACGTTGGAGACTGGGATGCAGAAGGACTCATACAGAGAGCACAAGTTGGAGACTGAGGTACAAAAGAATGGATACAGAGAACAGAGGTTGGAGACTGCGGTTCAGACAGGCTGATACAGAAAGCAGAGTTTAGAGACAGGGGTGTAGAAGAACCGAAACAGAGAGCAGAGTTTGGACACTGCAGTACAGAAGGACTGTTACAGAGAGCAGATCTCGGAGACTTGGGAGCAAAGACTATTGCAGAGAGAATAGGTTGGAGAATGAGGTGCAGAAGGACTGTTACAGAGAGCAGAGTTTGGAGACTGGGGTGCAGAAGGACTGTTACAGAGAGCAGAGGTTGGAGAATGGGGTTCAGGTGGATCTTACGAAGAACAGAGTTTGGAGACTGGGGTGCAAAAGTATTTTTGAAGAGAGCAGATGTTGGAGACTTGGGTGGTGAAGAATCTGTGCAGAGAGAAGAGTTTGGAGACTGGGGTGCAAAAAACCTGTTACACAGAGCAGAGGTTGGAGACTGTTGTGCAGAAGGACTGTTACAGAGTGCAGAGTTTAAAGTCTGGGTTGCAGATGGATCAAACAGAGAGCAGAAGGACTGTTACAGAGAGCAGAGGTAGGAGACTGGGGTGCAGAAGGGTCGTTGCAGAGAGCAGAGTTTTCAGAATGAGGTGCAGAATGACTGTTGCAGAGAGCACATGTTGAATAGTGGCGTGCAGAGGGACTGTTGCAGAGAGCAGATTTTGGTAACTAGGATCCTGAAGGACTAATGAAGAAAGCAGAGGTTGGAGACTGGGATGCAGAAGGACTGTTGCAGAGAGCAGAGGTTGGAGACTGAGGGGCGGAAGTCCTGTTACAGAGAGGAGAGTTTGGAGACTCGGATTCAGAAGGATAGTTTCTGAGAGCAGAGGTTAAATACAGGGGTACATAAGGATCTTACAGAGAGCAGAATTTGGAGACTGAGTTGCAAAAGGACTGTTGCAGAGATCAGAGGTTGGAGACTGAGGTGCAGAAGGACTCTTACAGAGAGCAGAGGTTGGAAACTGGGGTGCAAAAGGACTGTTACAGAGAACAGAGGTTGGAGACTGGGGTTCAGATGGATCTTACAGAGAGCAGATTTTGGAGACTGTAGTTCAAGAGGACTGTTGCAGAGAGCAGAGGTTGGAGACTGGTGTGAAGAAGAATCATTGAAGAGAGAAGTGTTTGGAGACTAGGGTGCAGAAGGCCTGTTACAGAGAGCAGTGGTTGGAGACTGGGTTGCATAAGTCCTGTTGCAGAGAGCAGAGGTTGGAGACTGGTGTGAAGAAGAATCATTGAAGAGAGAAGTGTTTAAAAACTAGGGTGCAGAAGGCCTGTTACAGAGAGCAGTGGTTGGAGACTGGGTTGCAGAAGTCCTGTTGCAGAGAGCAGAGGTTGGATACTGTACTACAGAAGGACTGTTACAGAGAGCATTGGTTGAAGACTGGGGTGCAGAAGTACTGTAGCAGAGAGCAGATGTTGGTAACTAGGGTGCAGAAGGACTGTTGTAGAAAGCAGAATTTGTAGACTGGGGTGCACAATGACTCTTGCAGAGAGCAGAGTTTGGAGACTGGGGTGCAGAAAGACTGTTACAGAGAGCAGAGGTTGGAGACAGGGTTGCAGAAGGATCTTACAGAGAGCAGAATTTGGAGACTGAGGTGCAGAAGGACTGTTGCAGAGATCAGAGGTTTGAGACTGGAGTGCAGTAGGATCATTGCAGAGAGCAAAAGTTGGAGACTGGGGTGCAGAAGGATCATTGCAGAGAGCAGAGGATGGAGAGTGGGGTGAAGAAGGCCTGCTATAGAGAGCATAGTTTCGAGACTGGAGTGCAGAAGGCCTGTTAATGAGGGGAGAGGTCAAAGACGGGGTGCAGAAAAACTGTTACAGAGAGCAGAGTTTGGAGACTGGTTTGCTGAAAGAACTTACAGAGAGCAGATGTTGGAGACTGAGGTGCAGGTAGACTGTTACAGAGAGCAGTGGTTGGAGACTGGGGTGCAGAAGAATCGTGGACAGCAGATGTTTCAGACTGAGGTGCAGAAGTACTGTTACAGAGAGCAGAGTTTGGAGACTGAGGTGTAGCAGAAGTGTTACAGAGAGCAGAGTTTAGAAACTGACATGCAAAAGGACTGTTACAGAAAGCAGAGGTTGGAAATTGGGTGCAGAAGGACCGTTACAGAGAGCAGAGTTTGGAAACTGGGGTGCAGAAGGATTGTTACAGAAAGCACAGGTTAAAGACTGAGGTGCAGAAGGATAGATACAAAAAGCAGAGGTTGGAGACTGGGGTTCAGAATGACTGATTCAAAAAGCAGAGTTCGGAGACTGGGTTGCAGAAGGACCCTTACAGAGAGCAGAGTTTGGAAACTGCAGTACATAAGGTCTGTGACAGAGAGCAGATCTCGGAGACTGGGGAGCAGAAGGACTGTTGAAGAGGACAGAGGTTTGAGACTGGGGTGGAGAAGAAATTTTACAGAGAGCAGAGTTTAAAAACCGGAGTGCAGAAAGATCTTACTGAGAGCAGAGGTTGGAGACTGTATTGCAGAAGGACTGTTGCAGAGAGCAGACGTTGGAGACTGGGGTCCAGAAAGTTCGTTGCAGAGAGCAGAGTTTGGAGACTGTGGTGCAGAAGGACTGTTGCAGAGAACAGATGTTGGAGACTGGAGTGGAGAAGGACTGTTGCAGAGAGCAGATTTTAGAGACTGGGGTGCAGAAAGATTGTTACAGAGAGCAGAGGTTGGAGACTGAGGTGAAGAAGGACTGTTACAGAGAGCAGGGTTTGGAGACTGGGGTGCAGAAGGACTGTTACAGAGAGCAGAGTTTTGAGATTTCCGTTCAGATGGATGTTACAGAGAGCAGAGTTGGCAGACTCGGGTGCAAAAGGATAGTTGCAGAGAGCAGATGTTGGAGACTTGGGTGGAGAAGAATCATTGCAGAGAGCAGACGTTGGAGACACGCGTGCAGAATGATCGTTGCATAGAGCAGAGTTGGAGACATTTGTTCAGAAGGCCTGTTACAGAGAGGAGAGGTTGGAGACTGGGGTGCATAAGGACTGTTATAGAGAGCAGTGTTTGGAGACTGAGTTGCTGAAAGATCTTAGAGAGAGCAGAGGTTGGAGACTGAGCTGCAGGAGGACTGTTACAGAGAGCAGTGGTTGGAGACTGGGGTGCAGAAGAATCGTGGAGAGCAGAGGTTTCAGACTGAGGTACAGGAGGACTTTTACAGAGAGCAGTGATTGGAGACTTGGGTGTAGAAGGACTGTTACAGAGAGCAGAGTTTGGAGACTCAGGTGCAGAAAAACTGTTACAGGAAGAGAGTTTGAAAATTAAGGTGCTGAAAGACCCTTACAGAGAGCAGAGTTTGGAGACTGTGGTATAGGACTGTTACCTAGACCAGAGATTGGAGACTGGAGTGCAGAAGGACTCTTACATAGAGCATAGGTAGGATACTTATGTGCAAAGGATAGATACAGAGAACAGTTTTTGGAGACTGGGTTCAGGCAGACTGATACAGAAAGCAGAGTTTGGAGACTGGGGTGTAGAAGGACCTTTACAAAGAGCAGAGGTTGGAGACTGCGGAACAGAAGGCCTGTTACAGAGAACAGATCTCGGAGACTAGGAGTAGAAGGGCTGTTGCAGAGAGAAAAGGTTGGAGACTGGGGTGAAGAATGAATGTTATAGAGAGCAGAGTTTGGGAACTAGAGTGCAGAAGGATCTTATAGAGAGCAGAGGTTTGAGACTGTGTTGCAGAAGGACTGTTGCTCAGAGCAGAAGTTGGAGACTGGTGTCCAGAAGGATCGTTGCAGAGAGCAGAGTTTGGAGATTGGGGTGCAGAAGGAGTGTTGCAGAGAGAAGATGTTGAAAACTGGGGTGCAGAAGGAATGTTGCAGAGAGCAGATTTTAGAGACTGGGGTGCAGAAGGACTGTTACAGAGAGCAGAGGTTGGAGACTCTGGTGCAGAAAGACTGTTACAGAGAGTAGAGGTTGGATACAGGGGTTCAGAAGCATATTACAGAGAGCAGAATTTGGAGACTGAGGTGCAGATGGACTATTGCAGAGATCATAGGTTGGAGACTGAGGTGCAGAAGGATCGTTGCAGAGAGCACATTATAGAGACTGGGGAGCAGAAGGACAGCTACAGAGAGCAGATTTGGTAGACTGGCGTCCAGAAGGACTGTTACAGAGAGGAGAGGTTGGAGACTTGGGTGCAGAAGGACTGTTATAGATAGCAGAGTTTGGAGACTGCGTTGCTGAAAGATCTTATGGAGAGTAGAGTTTGGACACTGAGGTGCAGGTGGACTGTTACAGAGAGCAGAAGTTGGAGACTCGGGTGCAGAAGGACTGTTACAGAGAGAAGAGGTTGGATACGGGGGTGCAGAATTATCTTACAGAGAGCAGAATTTGGAGACTGAGGTGCAGATAGACTGTTGCAGAGATCAGATGTTGGAGTCTAAGGTGCAGAAGAATCATTGCAGAGAGCTCATTATGGAGACTTGGGTGCAGAAGGCCTGCTACAAAGTGAAGAGTTGGGAGACTGGTGTCCAGAAAGCCTTTTACAGAGAGGAGAAGTTGGAGACTGGGGTGCAGAAGGACTGTTATAGAGAGCAGAGTTTGGAGACTGGGTTGCTGAAAGATCTTACGGAGACAAGAGTTTGGAGACTGAGGTGCAGGTAGACTGTTACAGAGAGCAGTGGTTGGAGACTGAGGTGCAGAAAAACCATGCAGAGAGGAGAGGTGTCAGACTGAGGTGACAAAGGACTGTTACAGAGAGCAGAGGCTGGAGACTGAGGTGTAGAAGTACTGTTAGAAAGAGCAGAGTTTGGAAACTCAGGTGCGGAAAAACTGTTACAGGAAGCAGAGTTTGGAAATTAAGGTGCTGAAGGACCCTTACAGAGAGAGAGTTTCGAGACTGTGGTATAGGAATGTTACCTAGAGCAGAGGTTGGAGACTGGAGTTCGGAAGGACTTCTACAAAGAGCATAGGTTGGAGACTGAGGTGCAAAGGATAGATACAGAGAACAGATTTTGGAGACTGGAGTTCAGGCAGACTGATACAGAAAGCAGAGTTTGGAGACTGGGGTGTAGAAGGACCTTTACAATGAGCAGAGGTTGGAGACTGCAGAACAGATGGACTATTACAGAGAACAGATCTCAGAGACTGGGAGCAGAAGGGCTGTTGCAGAGAGCAAAGGTTGGAGACTGGGGTTAAGAAGGAATGTTGTAGAGAGCAGAGTTTGGGAACTAGAGTGCAGAAGGATCGTATAGAGAGCAGAGGTTGGAGACTGTGTTGCAGAAGGACTGTTGCTGAGAGCAGAAGTTGGACACTGGTGTGCAGAAGGATTGTTGCAGAGAGCGGAGTTTGGAGATTGGGGTGCAGAAGGAGTGTTGCAGAGAGAAGATGTTGAAAACTGGGGTGCAGAAGGAATGTTGCAGAGAGCAGATTTTAGAGACTTGGGTGCAGAAGGACTGTTACAGAGAGCAGAGGTTGGAGACTTACGTGCAGAAGGACTGTTACAGAGAGCAGAGTCTGGAGATTTGGGTGTAGAAGGACTGTTACAGAGAGCATACTTTGGAGACAGGGGTTCAGATGGATCTTACACAGAGCAGAGTTTGGAGACTGGGGTTCAAAACGACTGTTGCAGACAGCAGATGTTGGAGACTGGGGTGGAATAGAATTATTGCAGAGAGAAGAGGTTTTAGACTGGGGTGAATAAAGCCTGTTACAGAGCGCAGAGTTTGGAGACTGGGTTGCAGAAGTCCTGTTACAGAGAACAGAAGTTGGAGACTGTTGTGCAAAAAGACAGGTACAAAGTACAGGGTTTAAAGACTGGGTTGCAGAAGGATCTTGCAGAGAGCAGAGTTGGGAGACTGAGGTGCAGAAGGACTGTTGAAGAGAGAAGATGTTGGTAACTTGTGTGCAGAAGGACTGTTGTAGAGAGCAGAATTTTTAGACTAGGGTGGAAAAGGACTGTTGCAGAGAGCAGAGGTTTGCGACCTAGGTGCGGAAGTCCTGTTACAGAGAGCAGAGGTTGGAGACTCTTGTGCAGAAGGACTGTTACAGAGAGTAGAGGTTGGATACAGGGGTTCAGAAGCATTTACAGAGAGCAGAATTTGGAGACTGAGGTGCAGATGGACTGTTGCAGAGATCAGAGGTTGGAGACGGGTGCAGAAGGATCGTTGCAGAGAGCACATTATGGAGACTGGCGAGCAGAAGGACTGCTACAGAGAGCAGATTTGGTAGACTGGCGTCCAGAAGGCCTGTTACAGAGAGGAGAGATTGGAGACTTGGGTGCAGAAGGACTGTTATAAATTGCAGACTTTGGAGACTGGGTTGCTGAAGGATCTTACGAAGAGAAGAGTTTGGACACTGAGGTGCAGGTGGATTGTTACAGAGAGCAGAAGTTGGAGACTCGGGTGCAGAAGGACTGTTACAGAGAGCAGAGGTTGGATACAGGGGTGCAGAATCATCTTACAGAGAGCAGAATTTGGAGACTGAGGTGCAGATGGACTGTTGCAGAGATCAGATGTTGGAGACTGGGGTGCAGAAGAATCATTGCAGAGAGCTCATTATGGAGACTTGGGTGCAGAAGGCCTGCTACAGAGTGAAGAGTTGGGAGACTGGCGTCCAGAAGGCCTTTTACAGAGAGGAGAAGTTGGAGACTGGGGTGAAGAAGGACTATTTTAGAGAGCAGAGTTTGGAGACTGGGTTGCTGAAAGATCTTACGGAGAGAAGAGGTTGGATACGGGGGTGCAGAATTATCTTACAGAGAGCAGAATTTGGAGACTGAGGTGCAGATAGACTGTTGCAGAGATCAGATGTTGGAGTCTAAGGTGCAGAAGAATCATTGCAGAGAGCTCATTATGGAGACTTGGGTGCAGAAGGCCTGCTACAAAGTGAAGAGTTGGGAGACTGGTGTCCAGAAAGCCTTTTACAGAGAGGAGAAGTTGGAGACTGGGGTGCAGAAGGACTGTTATAGAGAGCAGAGTTTGGAGACTGGGTTGCTGAAAGATCTTACGGAGACAAGAGTTTGGAGACTGAGGTGCAGGTAGACTGTTACAGAGAGCAGTGGTTGGAGACTGAGGTGCAGAAAAACCATGCAGAGAGGAGAGGTGTCAGACTGAGGTGACAAAGGACTGTTACAGAGAGCAGAGGCTGGAGACTGAGGTGTAGAAGTACTGTTAGAAAGAGCAGAGTTTGGAAACTCAGGTGCGGAAAAACTGTTACAGGAAGCAGAGTTTGGAAATTAAGGTGCTGAAGGACCCTTACAGAGAGAGAGTTTCGAGACTGTGGTATAGGAATGTTACCTAGAGCAGAGGTTGGAGACTGGAGTTCGGAAGGACTTCTACAAAGAGCATAGGTTGGAGACTGAGGTGCAAAGGATAGATACAGAGAACAGATTTTGGAGACTGGAGTTCAGGCAGACTGATACAGAAAGCAGAGTTTGGAGACTGGGGTGTAGAAGGACCTTTACAATGAGCAGAGGTTGGAGACTGCAGAACAGATGGACTGTTACAGAGAACAGATCTCAGAGACTGGGAGCAGAAGGGCTGTTGCAGAGAGCAAAGGTTGGAGACTGGGGTTAAGAAGGAATGTTATAGAGAGCAGAGTTTGGGAACTAGAGTGCAGAAGGATCGTATAGAGAGCAGAGGTTGGAGACTGTGTTGCAGAAGGACTGTTGCTGAGAGCAGAAGTTGGACACTGGTGTGCAGAAGGATTGTTGTAGAGAGCGGAGTTTGGAGATTGGGGTGCAGAAGGAGTGTTGCAGAGAGAAGATGTTGAAAACTGGGGTGCAGAAGGAATGTTGCAGAGAGCAGATTTTAGAGACTTGGGTGCAGAAGGACTGTTACAGAGAGCAGAGGTTGGAGACTGACGTGCAGAAGGACTGTTGCAGAGAGCAGATGTTGGTATCTTGTGTGCAGAATTGTTGAGAGCCAAAGCCAAAGAAGTCCCCCAATGAGCAGCACCATGGAGGAGCCAATCGGCTAGATATTGCTGGGGCCGCTGTGAGCCAATCATCAACTGGCAGTCTGAAGGGCAGGGAAACAGCCCAATGAACATCACCGCAGAGGATCCAATCAGCTAGATGTTGCTGGGGCCACTGTGAACCAATCATCAGCTGGCAGTCTGAAGCTTGCTGGCAGCTGTAAGTTTGCTTGGTCCTCAAGCACCCTTCACTGTAAGCTAGGTCGAATCCATTACCAACTTAAGCATGACGCCAGCAGATTGGGCTAGTATGTGTAAAGCTGTGCTAAATTGAGGACAATACCTGTTATAGAAGGTTGCCAATGAGGAATTTTGCAAGGAGACGGCTAGTCGAAATGCAGCAGCTGGTTATCCTCAGAGAAATCTAGATATGTTTTTAGGAAAGGGACCTTATGAGGATCGGCAGCAACAAAATGCATATGATCTTTGTGTATATTCACAAATTGCTGTAGATGCAGTTAAGGCATGGAAGACTTTACAAGGACATGGAGGTTTACAAGGTCAATTATCTAAGATAATACAAGGAGCTAATGAACCTTACGCTGAATTTGTAGATAGGCTTATTCAAGCAGCTTCCAGAATTTTGGGGGATACAGGACAAGCAATGCCATTTATAAAACAACTGGCTTATGACCAAGCGAATCGTTGGTGTAGAGATATCATTAGACCATGGAAACAGGAAGATTTAAACACATATATTAAATTATGTAGAGACATTAATGAACAAGGGCAAATTGTGGCAGCTGCAGTAAAACAGGTTTTAGATGCCAGAGACATTAATGAACAAGGGCAGATTGTGGCAGCTGCAGTAAAACAGGTTTTAGATGCCAGAGACATTAATGAACAAGGGCAAATTGTGGCAGCTGCAGTAAAACAGGCTTTAGATGCCAGGCCAAGAACATGCTACAATTGTCAACAAACAGGACATTTTAAAAGGAATTGCCCCATAGGAGGGGGGTTTAACAAAACTAGGTATCAAACAAGTAGAATACCGGGTATTTGCCCACGATGCCATAGAGGGAGACATTGGGCTAATGAATGCCGTTCTCAAACCACCATAGAGGGTACTCCATTATCAAAAAACGAACAAGGACAAGGTGTTTATCCACAATATCATGGACAAAGGCATCGGGCTCCGTTACCAAAAAATGGACAGGGGGCCCCAATGCTCCGGGGCCCCAAACCACAAATATACGGAGCACTGGAGGAACCCAGCAACCCCAGCAACCCCATCAGGGTAGTGCCCAGCACATCAGATCCCTCATCAGACAAACCAGAGGGAGCACAGGGTTGGACATCTGCGCCTCAACTAAATCAGTAATAACTCCAGAGATGGGAGTTCAAATCATTCCCACAGGGGTAAAAGGACCTCTTCCCAAAGGAACAGTAGGCTTATTATTGGGACGCAGTTCTTCTATGCTAAAAGGACTTATGATAAGTCCTGGGGTAATTGATGCCGATTATGAAAGTGAAATAAAAATTATAGCCAGTTCTCCAAAGGGTATATCAATAATTTCACCAGGAGATAGAATAGCACAGTTACTAATAATACCAAGCCTACATGATAAATTTTCCAGTCATGCTGTAGAAAGAGGTTCCAAGGGATTAGGCTCCACAGGTGTAGATTGGGCTATGCTTTCTTTAAATTTAGATTCTCGCCCCATGCTAAAACTAAATATTCAAGGACATGAATTTAATGGGCTACTGGATACAGGTGCAGACCTTAGCATCATCTCTCGTCAAGAATGGCCAAAACATTGGCCATTACAACAAGCCACTCAATCGCTTCGAGGCCTAGGAGTGGCGACTAATCCTGATAGAAGTGCAATGGTATTAGATTGGAAGGATCCTGAAGGATGTGAAGGAACTATACAGCCATATGTATTGGATCATCTTCCTGTAAATTTATGGGGACGAGATGTCTTAGATCAATTAGGTTTGACATTAACAAATAATATCAATCAAAATGCACCCACTATTATGGCTAGACAAGGTTTTAGGAAAGGAAAAAGATTAGAAAAACAAGAACAATGTATAGCAGCACCAATACAAATAGATCAAGGAACAGACAAACATAGGTTGGATTTTCACAAAGGGCCACTGAGACAATAAAAATTACATGGAAATCAGAAAGACCAGTATGGGTTCCTCAGTGGCCCTTGACTAAAGAAAAGACACAAGTAGCCCATGATCTGGTCAAACAACAATTAGCGGAAGGACATATACAACCTTCTGTATCTCCCCATAATACTCCCATTTTTGTCATCAAAAAGAAATCTGGTAAATGGAGATTACTGCAAGATTTAAGAGCCATTAACAATGAAATGGTCATTATGGGACCTGCTCAATCGGGGATTCCTCAATTGTCTGCTTTGCCAAAAACTTGCTATGTTTTAGTTATAGATATTAAAGATTGTTTTTTTTCAATTCCAATTCATCCTGAGGATAGTCCACGTTTTGCATTTACTATCCCTGCACTAAATCATGAAGGTCCTGATCAGAGATATGAATGGAAAGTACTCCCTCAAGGGATGGCTAACAGCCCAACTATGTGTCAAATTTATGGTAACAAAGTAATCCAGCCACTTAGAAATCAAATTCCTTAACTACAAATATTTCATTATATGGATGATGTATTATTAGCACACAAAGCTAAAAACACATTGCTAGAATGTTATGCCACACCTACGAACTTATTAAAAAATTATAATTTAGAGATAGCAATAGATAAAGTACAATTAAATTTTCCAATTAATTATTTAGGAGTTCTATTATCTTCAACCATGGTCCGTCCACCAAAAATTCAAATACGAGTAGATCAACTCAAATCACTTAATGACTTTCAAAAGTTATTAGGAGATATAAATTGGATAAGGCCTTATCTAGGTATTCCAACAGGAGAATTGGGACCTTTATTTGATATCCTAAAAGGTCCATCAGATCCAAATTCACCCCGAATGTTAACGCCTGAAGCAAGAAAGGCATTAAAAATCATTGAAACATATATGGAAAATATGCATTTAGATAGAATTGATATAAGTTTGCCTTTATTATTTATTGTACTACCAACAAAAAATATTCCGACAGAAGTATTTTGGCAAGAAGGTCCATTATTATGGATACATTTATCTTATTCTCCTAACACTATTCTTACTAGGTATCCTGAGGCTGTAGGACAATTAATACTCAAAGGAATAAAAACAGCAAAGGCAGTGTTTGGAATTTCTCCCCATAAAATTATTACTCCATATACTATGAATCAGATTGATGAATTAGCTAATGAGTTAAATACTTGGGCAATAATAATGTGCAAATCTAATGTTTAATTTGATAACCACTTACCATCTAATCCTTTATTGTCTTTTTGGTCATTGCATCCTGTAATTTTTCCAAAAATGACAAGAAAAATACCTATCATGAATGCTCCAAATATATTCACTGATGGGTCAAATAATGGTACAGCAGCAATAGTTACACCTGATCAAACTTTTACATTTTTAGTACCCAAACAATCAGCTCAAAATGTAGAGCTTAATGCAGTATTACAAACTTTTGTGATGTTTAAAGATTCTGTATTTAATTTATTTTCTGATAGCCAGTATATAGTTAATGCAATAGTATCCCTTGAAGATGCTGGTAGGATTTCCCCTTCTTCTACTGTTTTCTCTTTGTTTTCCACTATACAAAGTTTAATCTGGGACAGAAAAGATCCATTCTTTATAGGACATATCAGAGCACATACAGGATTGCCTGGAGCCCTTAGTTTGGGCAATGATTTAGCAGATAAAACTACACATGACATACATATTTTCTCTACACTAGAAGAAGCTATAAATTTTCATGAAAGATTCCATGTCAATGCTAATACTTTACAAAAGCGTTTTAAAATAACTAAGGAACAAGCTAGACAAATAATAAAACAATATCAAAATTGTGTGACCTTTTTACCACAAGTTAATCTTGGAGTCAATCCTAGAGGATTGATGCCTAACCATATTTGGCAGATGGACGTCACACACTTGCCAGAATTTGAAAAATTAAAATATTTGCATGTTACAGTTGATACTTCTTCTGGATTTTTGATGGGCTCCCTTCATGACAGCGAAAAAACTAAAGATGTTATAACTCATTGCTTACAAAATTTTGCCACTGTGGGCATTCCAAAACAGTTAAAAACAGATAATGCCCCTGGTTATACGTCTACTTCTTTTAAACAATTTTGCTCATCATTTGGCATTACTCATATAACAGGAATCCCATACAATCCACAGGGACAAGGCATAGTTGAAAGAGCTCATCAAACTATTAAAATGTACTTATTAAAGCAAAAAGATGGAATTGGGAAGGGGTATATATTCCCCAAAGATAAATTTTAAACAGAGCAGAGGTTGAAGACTGGAGTGTAAAAGAACTGTTGCAGAGAGCAGAGGTTGGACACTTGGGTGCAAAAGGACTGTTGCAGAGAGCAGAATTTGGAGACTGAGGTGCCGAAGGACTGTTACAGAGAGCAGAGTTTGGAGACTGGTGTGCAGAAGAACTGTTGCAGATAGCAGAGGTTGGAAACTGCAGTGAAGAAGGACTTTTGCAGGGAGTAGGTGTTGGAGACTTGGGTGCAGAAGGACTTTTGAAGAGTAGAATTTGGAGATTGAGGAGTAGAAGACTGTTGCAGATAGCAGAGGTTGGACACTGGGGTGCAGAAGAACTGATACAGAAAGCAGAGGTTGGAGAGAGAGGTGCAGAAGGACCATTACAGACAGCAGTGTTTGGAGACTGCAATACAGGAGGACTGTTACAGAAAGCAAAGGTTGGAGACTGGAGAGGAGAAGAACTGTTTCAGAGTGAAGACGTTGGAGACTGGTGTGCAGAAGAACTGTTGCAGAGAGTAGAGGTAGGAAACTGAGATGAAGAAAGACTGTTAAAGATAGCAGAGTTTGGAGACTGGGGTGCAGAAAAACTGATGCAGAGAGCATAGTTTAGAGACTGGGTTGCAGAAGGCTGTTAACAGAGAGCAGAGGTTGAAGATCTGGTACAGAAGGGCTTTTACAGAGAGCAGAGTTTGGAGACTGAGTTGCTGAAGAATATTATGTAGAGCAGAGTTTGGAGACTGTGGTGCAGAAGGATTGTTACAGAGAGCAGAGGTCGGTGACTGGGGTGCAGTAGGATTATTGCAGAGAGCAGATGTTGGAGACTGGTGTGCAGAAGGATCATTGCAGAGAGCAGAGGTTGGAGACTTGGGTGCATAAGGACCGTTACAGAGAGTAGAGGTTGAAGACTGGAGTGTAGAAGGACTGTTGCAGAGAGCAGAGTTTGGAGACTGTGGTGCAGAAGGACTGTTGCAGATAGCAGAGGTTGGAAACTGGGGTGAAGAAGGACTGTTGCAGGGAGCAGGTGTTTGAGACATGGGTGCAGAAGGACCTTTGCAAAGAGTAAAATTTGGAGACTGAGGTTCATAAGGACTGTTGCATATAGCAGAGGTTGGAGTCTGGGGTGCAGAAGGACTGATACATAAAGCAGAGGTTGGAGACTGAGGTTCAGAAGGACCATTACAGACAGCAGAGTTTGGAGACTGTAATTCAGGACGACTGTTACATAGAGCAGAGGTTGGAGACTGGAGTGGAGAAGAACTGTTTCAGAGTGCAGACGTCAAATACTGGTGTGCAGAAGAACTGTTGCAGAGAGTAGAGTTAGGAGACTGAGATGCAGAAAGACTGTTAAAGATAGCAGAGTTTAGAGAATGGGGTGCAGAAGGACTGATACAGAGAGCAGAGTTTGGAGACAGGGGTGCAGAAGGCTGTTACAGAGAGAGCAGAGGTTGGAGTCTGGGTACAGAAGGGCTGTTACAGAGAGCAGAGTTTGAAGACTGAGTTGCAGAAGAATATTACATAGAGCAGAGTTTTGAGACTGTGGTGCAGAAGGATTGTTACAGTGAGCAGAGTTTGGCGACTGGTGTGCAGAAGTATCCTTGCAGAGAGCAGAGGTTGGAGACTTGGGTGCAGAAGGACGGTTGCAGAGAGCAGATGTTGGAGAGTGGGATGCAGAAGGATCATTGCAGAGAGCAGAGATTAAAAACTGGTTTGCAGAAGGACTGTTACACAGAGCAGAGGTTGAAGACTGGAGTGTAGAAGGACTGTTGCAGAGAGCAGAGTTTGGAGACTGGGGTGCAGAAGGACTTATACAGAGAGCAGAGTTTAAAGACTGAGTTGCAGAAGGACTGTTACAGAGAGCAGAGTTTGGAGACTGGGGTGCAGAAGGACTTATACAGAGAGCAGAGTTTAAAGACTGGGGTGCAGAAGGCTGTTACAGAGAGCAGAGGTTGGAGACTGGGTAAAGAAGGGCTTTTACATGGAGCAGAGTTTGGAGACTGGGTTGCAGAAGAATATTACGTAGAGCAGAATTTGGAGACTGCGGTGCAGAAAGATTGTTACATAGAGCAGATGTTGGCAACTGAGGTGCAGTAGGATTATTGCAGAGAGCAGAGGTTTGAGACTGGTGTGCAAAGGATCATTGCAGAGAACAGAGGTTGGAGACTTGGGTGCAGAAGGACGGTTGCAGAGAGCAGATGTTTGAGACTGGGATGCAGAAGGATCATTGCAGAGAACAGAGATTGAAAACTGCGTTGCAGAAGAACTGTTACACAGAGCAGAGGTTGAAGACTTGAGTGTAGAAGGACTGTTGCTGAGAGCAGAGTTTGGAGACTGGGGTGCAGAAGGACTGTTATAGAGAGCAGATGTTAAAGACTGAG
The DNA here is from genome assembly GCF_052094955.1 of Ictidomys tridecemlineatus. Lineage (NCBI taxonomy): Eukaryota > Metazoa > Chordata > Mammalia > Rodentia > Sciuridae > Ictidomys > Ictidomys tridecemlineatus. Next base: position 446,962 of record NW_027521777.1, read on the forward strand.
AGGCAGAAAAACTGTTACAGAGAGCAGAGGTTGGAGACTTGGGTGCAGAAGGACTGATACAGAAAGCAGAGGTTGGAGACTTGTGTCCAGAATGAACCTTACAGAGAGCAGAGGTTGGAGACTGCAGTACAGAAGGACTGATGCAGAGTGCAGAGGTTGGAGAATAGGATGCAAAAGGACTGTTTCAGAGAGTAGATGTTAAAGACTGGGGTGCAGAAGAACTGTTACAGAGAGCTGAAGTTGGAGACTTGGGTGAAGAAGGATTGTTGCAGGAAGCAGAGGTTGGATACTGGGGTTAAAAACGACTGATACTGAGATCAGAGTTTGGAGATTGGGGTGCAGAGTATCTTACAGAGAGCAGAGGTTGGAGAGTGGGTTGCAGAGGAACTGTTGCACAGAGCAGAGGTTGGAGATTGGGGTGCAGAAGTACTTTTACAGAGAGCAGAGTTTGGAGACTGGGTGGCAGAAGGAACTTACATAGAGCAGATGTTTGAGACTGAGGTGCAGAAGAAATGTTACCAAGAGCAATGGTTGAAGACTGGGGTGCAGAAAGATTTTTGCAGGGAGCAGAGCTTAGAGACTGACATGCTGACAACAGAGGTTTGAGAATGGGGTGCAGAAGGACCGTTGCACAGAGAGCAGAGTTTGGTAACCGTGGTTCAGAAGGATTTATACAGAAAGCAGAGGTTTGACTTGGGTGCAGAAGGACCGTTACAGAGAACAGAGTTTGGAGACTGGGGAGTAGAAGGACTGATGCAGAGAACAGATGTTGGAGACAGGGTTGCAGCAGGACCGTTGAAGAAAGCAGAGGTTGTAGACTGGGTTGCATAAGGATCTTTGCAGAGAGCAGAGGTTGGAGACAGAGGTGTAGAAGGACGGTTGAAGAGAGCAGAAGTTGGATTCTGAGGTGCAGAAAAACAGTTACAGAGAGCAGAGTTTGGAGACTGGGGTGCAGAGGTGCAGAAAAACAGTTACAGAGAGCAGAGTTTGGAGACTGGGGTGCAGAAGGATAGTTGAAGAGAGCAGAAGTTGGAGACTGAGTTTCAGAAGAATCGTTGAAAAGAGCAGAGGTGGAGACAGGGCTGCAGAAGGATCGTTACAGAGAGAAGAGGTGGGAGACTGTGGTGCAGAAGGACTTTTACAGAGAGCACAGGTTGGAGACTGGGGTGCAGAAGGAATGTTGCAGAAAGCAGAGGTTTGAGACTGGGTTGCAGAAGGATCTTACGTGGAGCAGAGTTTAAAGACTGAGGTGCAGATGGACTGTTGCAGAGATCAGATGTTAAAGACTTGGGTGCAGAAGGACTGTTGCAGAGAGCAGATGTTGGAGACTGGGATTCAGAAGGGTCCTTGCAGATAGCAGAGGTTGTACACTGGGGTGCAGAAGGACTGTTACACAGAGCAGAGGTTGAAGACTGAGGTGAAGAAGGACTGTTACAAAGAGCATATGTTGGAGACAGGCGTACAGGACTGATACAGAGCAGAGGTTCACAAGGAATGTTGCAGAGAGCAGAGGTTTGATACTGGTGTGGAGAAAAATTGTTGCAGAGAGCAGAGGTTGGAGACTTATGTGCAGAAGGATCATTGAAGAGAGCAGATTTTGGAGACTGGGGTGCAGAAAGACTTTTACAGAGAGCACAGTTTGGAGACTGGGGTGCAGAAGGAATGTTGTGGAGAGCAGAGGTTGGAGACTTGGCATCAGAAGGACTGTTGCAGAAAGCAGAGTTTGAAGACTGAGTTGAAGAAGGACTGTTGCAGGGAGCAGAGATTAAAGACTGGGGATAAGAAGGACAGTTACAGATAGCAGACGTTGGAGACTGGGTTTCAGTACGATCTTACAGAGAAAAGAGTTTGGAGACTGCAGTGCAGAAGGACTGTTACAGAGAGCGGGCGTTTGAGACTGGGGTGCAGAAGGATCATTACAGAGAGCAGAGGTTGGAGACTGGGGTGCAGACGGACTATTACAGAGAGCATAGGTTTGATACTGGGGTGCAGAAAGAATGTTGCAGAGAGCAGAGGTAGGAGACTGGGGTTCAGAAGGACTGTTGCTGAAAGCAGCTGTTGAAGACTGAGATTTAGAAGGTCTGTTACAGAGAGCAGAGTTTGGAATCTGGGGTGCAGAAGGACTTACAAAGAAAGCAGATGTTGGAGACTGGGGGCCAGAAGGACCGTTACAGAGAGTAGAGGTTGGAGACTCTGGTACAGAAGAACGGTTACAGAGAGAAGAATTTGGAGACTGGGGTGTAGAAGGACTGTTGCAGAAAACAGAGGTTGGAGACTGGGGTCCAGAAGGACCGTTGCAGAGGGCAGAATTTGGAGATAGGTTCCAGAAGGACTGTTACAGCGAGCAGGGGTTGGAGACTGGTGTGCAGAATGATCTTACAGAGAGCAGTAGTAGGAGACTGGGGTGCAGAAAAACTGTTTTAGAGAGAAGAGGTAGGAGACTGGGGTGCAGAAGGATCATTGTAGAGAGTAGAGCTTGGAGACTGGGATGCAGAAGGCCTGTTTCAGAGAGCCGAGGTTGGAGACTGGGGTGCAGAAGGACTGTTACAGAGAGCAGAGTTTGCAGTCTGAGTTTCAGAATGGTCTTACAGAGAGCAGAGGTAGGAGACAGAGGTACAGAAAGACTGTTACAGAGAGCAGAGTTTGGAGACTTGGGTACAGAGGAATTGTTGCAGAGAGCAGAATTTTCAGACTGAGGTACAGAAGAACTGTTGCTGAGAGAAGACGCTAGAGACTGAATTGCACAAGGGCTGTTGCAGCGAGCAGATGTTGGAGACTGGGGTTCAGAAAGATCTTACAAAGAGCAGAGTTTGGAGACTGAGGTGGCAGAAGCACTGTTACAGAGAGTAGAGGTTGGAGACTGAGGTTAGAAGGACCCTTGCAAAGAGCAGAGGTTGGAGACTGAGGTGCAGAAGGACTGTTACAGAGAGCAGAGTTTGGAGACTGAGGTGGAGAAGGACTGTTGCAGAGAGCAGAGGTTGGAGACTAGAGTTTAGAAGGATATTTTCAGAGAGCAGACATTGGAGACTTGGGTGAAGAAGAACTGTTGCATAGAGCAGAGGATGGAGACTGAGATGCAGAAGATGGTTACAGAAAGCAGAGTTTGAAGACTGGGGTGCAGAAGGACTGTAACAGGGAGCAGACGTTGGATACTGGGGTGCAGAAGGATCGTTGCAGAGAGCAGAGTTTGGAGACTGGGGTTAAGAAGGATTTTTAGAGAGAGCAGAGGTTTGAGACTGTGGTGCAGAAGGACTTTTACTGAGAGCACAGGTTGGAGACTGGGGTGCAGAACGACTTTTACAGAGAGCACAGGTTAAAGACTGAGGTGCAGAAAAACTGTTACAGAGAGCAAAGTTAGTAGACTGGGGTACAGAAGGAGTGTTGCCGAGAGAAGAAGTTGGAGACTGAGGTGCAGAATGACCCTTACAGAGAGCAGAAGTTAGAGAATGGTGTGCAGAGGAGTGTTACAGAGAGCAGAGGTTAAAGACAGGTGTGCAGAAGGATCTTACAGGGAGCTTCGGTTGGAGACTGGGGTGCAAAAGGACTGTTGCTGATAGCAGAGGTTGAAGACTGGGGTGGAGAATGATCATTGAAGAGAGAAGAGTTTGGAGACTGGTCGCAAAAGGCCTGTTACATACAGCAGAGTTTGGCGACTGGGGTTAAGAAGGCCTGTTACAGAGAACAGTTCTTGAAGACTGGGGTGCAGAAGGACAGTTATAGAGATCAGAGTTCGGAGACTGGGTTGCAAAATAATCTTACAGAGAGCAGAGGTTAAAGAATGAGGTACAGAAGGACTGTTAGAGACAGCAGAGTTTTGAAACTGAGGTGCAGAAGGATCGTTGGAGAGAGCAGTGTTTGGAGACTGCAGTGCAGAAGGACTGATACTGAAAGCAGAGGTTTAATACTGGGGTGCAGAAGGACCCTTAAAGAGAACAGAGGTTGGAGACTGAAAGACTCTTACAGAGAGCAGACGTTGGAGACTGGGGTGCAGTATGTCTGTTGTAGAGAACAGAGGTCGGAGACTGGTTTACAGAAGGACCATTGCAGAAAGTAGATGTTGGAGACTGGGTTTCAGTAGGATCTTACAGAGAGCAGAGTTTTTACACTGAGCTGCAGAAGGACTGTGACAGAGAGAAGAGGTTAAAGATTGGGGTGCTTAAGGACTGTATCAGAGAGCAGAGGATGGAGTCTGAGGTGCAGAAAGACTGTTACAGAGAGCACAGGTTAGAGAATGGTGTGCAGAAGGACTGATACAGAAAGCAGAGTTTGGAGACTGGGGTGCAGAAGGACCCTTACCGAGAGCAGAGGTTGGAGATTGCAGTACAGAAGGACTGTTAAAGAGAGAAGAGGTTGGAGACTGGGGTGGAGAAGGACTGTTGCAGACAGCAGAAGATGAAGACTGGGGTGCAGAAGGACTCTTGCAGAGACCAGAGTTTGAAGACTGGTTGCAGAAGGACTGTTTCAGAGAGCAGAGTTTTGAGACTGTGGTGCAGAAGGACTGATATAGAAAGTAGAGGTGGCAGACTGGGTTGCAAAAGGACTCTTATAAAGAACAGAGGTTGGAGAATGCAGTACAGACGGATTGTTGTGGAGAACAAGGTTGGAGACTGGGGTGCAGAGGTACCAATGCAGAGAGCAGAAGTTGGAGATTGGGTGCAGAAGGAATGATACAGAGAGCACACGTTGGAGACTGAGGTGTAGAAGGAGTGTTAAAGAGAGCAGAGTTTGTAGACTGAGGTGCAGAAGTACTGTTACAAAAAGCAGAGGTGGGAAATTGGGGTGTAGAGCAGAATTTGGAGACTGTGGTACAGAAGGACTGTTACATAGAGCAGATCTCCGAGACTTGGAAACAGCGGGACTGTTGCAGAGGACAGAAGTTTGGGACTGGGGTGGAGAAGGAATGTTACAGAGAGCAGAGTTTGGAAACTGGAGTGCAGAAGGATCTTACAGAGAGCAGAGTCTGGAGACTGAGGTGCAGGAGGACAGTTGCAGAGAGCAGAAGTAGAAGACTGGGGTACAGGAGGATCATGGCAGAGAGCAGATTTTAGAGACTGAGGTGCAGATGGACTGTTACAGAGAGCAGAGTTTGGAGAGTTATGTGCAGAAGGACAGTTACATAGAGCAGAGTTTGGAGACTGGTGTGCAGAAGGACTGTTACAGAGAGCAGAGTTTAAAGACTGGGGTTCAGATGGATCTTACAGAGAGCAGAGTTTGGAGACTGGGGTGCAAAAGGACAGTTGCAGAGAGCAGATGTTGGAGACTGGGATGGAGAAGAATCGTTGCAGAGAGAAGAGTTGGAGACTGGAGTGCATAAGGATCTTACAGAGAGCAGAGGTTGGTGAGTAGGGTGCAGAAGGACTGTTGCCAAGAGCAGAGGTTGGAGACTGGGGTGGAGAAAAATCATTGCAGAGAGAAAAGGTTGAAGACTTGGGTTCTGAAGGCCTGTTACAGAGAGCAGAGGTTCGAGACTGGGTTGCAAACTTCCTGTTACAGAGAGCAGTAGTTGGAAACAATTCTGCAGAAGGACTGTTACAGAGAGCAGAGTTTGGAAACTGGGTTGCAGAAGGGTCTTACAGAGAGCAGAGGTAAGAGACTGAGGTGCATAAGGATAATTGCAGAGAGCAGAGATTTTAGACTGAGTTCCTGAAGGACTGTTGCAGAGAGCAGAGGTTGGAGATTGTGGTGCAGAAGAATCCTTGCAGAGAGCAGAGGTTGGAGAGTGATGTGTAGAAGGATCCTTGGAGAGAGCAGAGGTTGGAGACTGGAGTGCAGAAGGACTGTTACAGAGAGCAGAGTTTGGAGACTGGGTTGGAGAAGGATCGTAGAGAGAGCAGAGGTTGAAGAATCAGGTGCAGAAAGACTGATACAGGGAGTAGATGTTGGAGACTGAGGTGCAGAATTAACGTTGCAGAGTACAAAGTTTGGAGACTGAGGTGCAGAAGGATTGTTACAGAGAGCAGAGGTTAGAGACTGGGTTGCAGAAAAAGTGTTGCAGAAAGCGGATTTTGGAGACTGGGGTACAGAAGGACTGTTATAGAGAGCAGAGGTGGGAGACTGGGTTGCAGAAGGACTGATACAGAATGCAGAGATTGGAGTCTGGGGTGCAGAAAGACCCTTACAGAGAGCAGAGGTTGGATTCTGCAGTACAGGAAAACTTTTACAGAGAACAGAGGTTGGAGACTGGGATGGAGAAAGATTGTAAAAGAGAGATGATTTTGGTAACTAGGGTGCCGAAGGACTGTTGGAGAGAGCAGAGTTTGGAGACTGGGGTGCAGAAGAACTGTTGCAGAGAGCAGAGGTTAGAGACTGGGGTAAAGAAGGATTGTTACAGAGAGCAGAGGTTGGAGACAGCGGTGCAGAAGAATCTTACAGAGAGCAGAATTTGGAGACTGAGGTGCAGAAAAACTGTTGTAGAGATCAGAGGTTGGAGACTGGGGTGCAGTAGGATCATTGCAGAGAGCAGAGGTTAAAGAGTGGGGTGCAGAAAGATCATTGCAGAGAGCAGAGGTTGGAGACTTGCGTGCAGAAGGCCTGCTAAAGAAAGCGGATTTGGAGACGGGCGTGCAGAAGGCCTGTTACAGAAAAGAGAGGTTGAAAACTGGGGTGCAGAAGGAATGGTACAGAGAGCAGATTTTGAAGAAAGGATTGCTAAAGAATCTTACAGAAATCAGAGGTTGGATAATGGGGTGCAATCGGATCATTGCAGAGAGCAGAGGTTGGAGATTGAGATGCAGAAGGCCTGCTACAGAGAGCAGAGTATGGAGACTGGTGTGCAGAAGGCCTGTTATTGAGAGCAGAGTTTCGACACTGGCGTGCAGAAGGCCAGTAACAGAGAGGAGAGGGTGGAGACTGGGGTGCAGAAAAACTATTACAAAGACCAGAGTTTGGAGACTGCTTTGCTGAAGGAACTTACAGAGAGCAGATGTTGGAGACTGAGGTGCAGGTGGACTTCTACAGAGAGCAATGGTTGGAGACTAGGGTGCAGAAAAATCATGGAGAGCAAAGGTTTCAGACTGAGGTGTAGAAGGACTGTTATAGAGAGCAGAGTTTAGAGACTGACGTGCAGAAGGACTGTTACAGAAAGTAGAGGTTGGAAATTGGGGTGCAGAAGTACCGTTACAGAGAGCAGAGGTTGGAGACTGCGGTATAAAAGGACTGTTACAGAGAGCAGAGGTTGGAGACTGGAGTTCAGAAAAACTGATTAAAAAAGCAGAGGTTGGAGACTGGGTTGTAGAAGGACCGTTACAGAGAGCAGAGGTTGGAAACTGCGGTACATAAGGTCTGTGACAGAGAGCAGATCTCAGAAACTGGGGAGCAGAAGGACTGTTTCAGAGGACAGAGGTTTGAGACTGGGGTGGAGAAGAAATTTTACAGAGAGCAGAGTTTGAAAACTGGAGTGCAGAAAGATCTTACAGAGAGCAGAGGTTGGAGACTGTGGTTCAAAATGACTGTTGCAGACAGCATATGTTGGAGACTCGGGTGAAGAAGAATCGTTGCAGAGAGAAGAGGTTGGACACTGGGGTGCAGAAAGCCTGTTACAAAGGGCAGAGTTTGGAGACTGGGTTGCAGAAGTCCTGTTACAGAGAGCAGAAATAGGAGACTTTTGTGCAGAAGGACAGGTACAAAGCGCAGAGTTTATAGACTGGGTTGCAGAAGGATCTTACAGAGAGCAGAGTTGGGAGACTTAAGTGCAGAAGGACTGTTACAGAGAGCCGAGGTAGGAGACTGGGGTGCAGAAGAGTCGTTGCAGAGAGCAGAGTTTTAAGACTGAGGTGCAGAAAGACTGTTGCAGAGAGCAGATGTTGGTAAGTAGTGTGCAAAAGGACTGTGAGAGCAGAGGTTTTAGACTTGGGTGGAAAAGTCCTGTTACAGAGAGCAGAGGTTGGAGACTCAGATACAGAAGGACTCTTACAGAGAGCCGACGTTGGATACAGGTGTGCAGAAGCATCTTACAGAGAGCATAATTTGGAGACTGTGGTGCAGATAGACTGTTGCAGAGATCAGAGGTTGGAGACTGGGGTGCAGAAGGATCGTTGCAGAGAGCACATTATGGAGACTGGGGTGCAAAAGGCCTGCTACAGAGAGCAGAGTTGGGAGACTGGCGTCCAGAAAGCCTGTTACAGAGAGGAGAGTTTGGAGACTGGGGTGCAGAAGGACTGTTATAGAGAGCAGAGTTTGGAGACTGGGTTGCTGAAGGATCTTACGGAGAGAAGAGGATGAAGACTGAGGTGCAGGTGGACTGTTACAGAGACCAGTGGTTGGAGACTGAGGTGCAGAAGGACCATGCAGAGAGGAGAGGTGTCAGACTGAGGTGCAGAAGGACTGTTACATAGAGCAGAGGTTAATGAATGAGGTGTAGAAGTACTGTTAGATAGAGTAGAGTTTGGAGACTGATGTGCAGAAGAACTGTTACAGAAAGCAGAGGTTGGAAATTGGGGTGCAGAAGGACTGTTACTAAGATCAGAGTTTGGAGACTGCGGTATATAAAAACTGTTACAAAGAGCAGAGGTTGGAAACTGGGGTGTAGAAGGAATGTTACAGAGAGTAAAGTTTGGAGACTGAGGTGCAGCAGGATAGATACAGAGAGCAGAGTTTTGAGACTGGTGTTCAGAAGGACTGTTATTGAGAACAGTTTTTAGAGATTGGGGTGCAGAAGAATCGTGCAGAGAGCAAAGGTGTCAGACTGAGGTGCAGAAGGACTGTTACAGTGAGCAGAGGTTGGAGACTGAGGTGTAGAAGGACTGTTACAGAGAGCAGAGTTTAGAGACTGAGGTGCAGTTGGACTGTTACAGAAAGAAGTGGTTGAAAATTGGGGTGCAGAAGGACCGTAACAGAGACCAGAGTTTGGAGACTGCGGTATAGAAAAACTCTAAGAGAGAGCAGAGGTTGGAGACTGAGGTGCAGAATAATAGGTACAGAGAACAGAGGTTTGAGACTGGGTTTTAGAAGGATCCTACAGACAGCAAAGGTTGGAGAGTGAAGTGCAGAAGGACAGTTACAGAGAGCAGAGGTTGGAGACTGAGGTGCAGAAGGACCGTTACAGAGAACAGAGTTTGGAGACTGGGGTGTAGAAAGATTGTTACAGAGAGCAGAGTTTGGAGGCTTTGGTGCAGATCGACTGTTGCAGAGAGCAGAGGTTGGAGAATGGGGTGAAGAAGGACTGTTGCAGAAAGCAGCAGATGAAGACTGGGCTGCAGAAGGAATGTTGCAGAGAGTACATGTTGGAGACTGAGTTGCAGAAGGACTCTTAGAGAGAGCTGAAGTTGGAGACTGGGGTGCAGAAGGACTGTTGCAGAGAGCAGAGCTTGGAGACTGAGCTGCAAAATTTTGTTACATAGAGCAGAGGTTGGACACTGGGGTGCAGAAGGATCATCGCAATAAGCAGATCTTGGAGACAGAGGTGCAGAAGGATCTTACCGAAAACTGAAGTTGGAGACAGAGTTGCAAAAGGACTGTTTCAAAGATCAGAGGCTGGAGACTGCGCTGCAGTAGGATCATTGTAGAGAGCAGAGGTTGGAGACTGGGGTGCAGAAGGATCGTTGCAAGGATCAGAGGTTGAAGACTGGGGTGCAGAACGGTCGTTGCAGAGAGCAGAGTTTTAAGACTGATGTGCAGAAGGCCTGTTGCAGAGAGCAGATGTTGGTAAGTAGTGTGCAGAAGGACTGTTGTAGAGAGCAGAGGTTTTAGACTAGGGTGGAAAAGTCCTGTTACAGAGAGCAGAGGTTGGAGACTCGGGTGCAGAAGGACTGTTACAGAGAGCAGAGGTTGGATACAGGTGTGCAGAAGCATCTTACAGAGAGCAGTATTTGGAGACTGAGGTGCAGATGGACTGTTGAAGAGATCAGAGGTTGGAGAATGGGGTGCAGAAGGATCGTTGCAGAGAGCACATTATGGAGACTGGGGTGCAGAAGGCCTGCTACAGAGAACAGAGTTGGGAGACTGGCGTCCAGAAGGCCTGTTCCAGAGAGGAGAGGTTGGAGACTGGGGTGCAGAAAAGCTGTTACAGAGAGCAGAGTTTGGAGACTGGTTTGCTGAAGGACCTTACAGAGAACAGATGTTGGAGAGTGAGGTGCAGGTGGACTGTTACAGAGAGCAGTAGTTGGAGACTGGAGTGCAGAAGAAACATGGACAGCAGAGGTTTCAGACTGAGGTGAAGAAGGACTGTTACAGAGAGCAGAGTTTAGAGTCTGAAGTGCAGAAGGACAGTTACAGAAAGCAGAGGTTGGAAATTGGGGTGCAGAAGGACCATTACAGAGAGCAGAGGTTGGAGACTGAGATGCAGAAGGACTGTTAAAGAAAGCACAGGTTTAAGACTGAGGTGCAGAAGGATAGATACAAAGAGCAGAGTTTGGAGACTGGGGTTCAGAAGGACTGATTCAAAAAGCAGAGGTTGGAGACTGGGTTGCAGAAGGACCGTTACAGAGAGCAGAGGTTGAAATCTGCGGTACATAAGGTCTGTGACAGAGAGAAGATCTAGAAAACTGGGGAGCAGAAGGACTGTTGCAGAGGACAGAGGTTTGAGACTTTGGTGGAGAAGAAATTTTACAGAGAGCAGAGTTTGAACACTGGAGTGCAGAAAGATCTTACAGAAAGCAGAAGTTGGAGACTTTATTGCAGATGGACTGTTGCAGAGAACAGACGTTGGAGATTGGGGTGGAGAAGAATCGTTGCAGAGAACAGAGTTTGGAGACTGTGGTGCAGAAGGAATGTTGCAGAGAGCAGATGTTGGAGACTGGGGTGGAAAAGGACTCTTGCAGAGAGCAGATTTTAGAGACTGGTGTGCAGAAGGATTGTTACAGAGAGCAGGGGTTGGAGACTGAGGTGCGGTAGGACTGTTACAGAGAGCAGCGTTTGGAGACTGGCGTGCATAAGGACTGTTAGAGAGAGCAGAGGTTGAAGACTGCGGTTCAGATAAATGTTACAGAGAGTTTGCAGACTGGGGTGCAAAAGGATACTTGCAGAGAGCAGATGTTTGAGAAGTGGGTGGAGAAGAATCGTTGCAGAGAGTAGAGGTTGAAGACTGGGGTGCAGAAGGCCTATTACAGAGAGCAGAGGTTGAACACTGAGGTGCAGAAGGACTGTTTCAGAGATGAGAGGTTGAAGACTGGGGTTTAGTAGGATAATTGCAGAGAGCAGAGGTTGGAGACAGGCGTGCAGAATGATCGTTGCATATAGCAGATTTTGGAGACATTTCTGCAGAAGGCCTGTACAGAGAGGAGAGGTTGGAGACTGGGGTGCAGAAGAACTGTTATAGAGAGCAGTGTTTGGAGACTGAGTTGCTGAATGATCTTACAGAGAGCAGAGGTTAAAGACTGAACTGCAGGTGCACTGTTACAGAGAGCAGTGGTTGGAGACTGGGGTGCAGAAGAATCATAGAGAGCAGAGGTTTCAGACTGAGGTACAGGTGGACTTTTACAGAGAGCAGTGATTGGAGACTGGGATGTAGAAGGACTGTTACAGAGAGCAGAGTTTGGAGGCTCAGGGGCAGAAAAACTGTAACAAGAAGCAGAGTTTGGAAATTAAGGTGCAGAAGGACCGTTACAGAGAGAAAATTTTGGAGACTGCAGTATAGGACTGTTACCTAGAGCAGAGGTTGAAGACTGGAGTACAGAAGGACTCTTACATAGAGAATAGGTTGGAGACTGAGGTGCAAAGGATAGATACAGAGAACAGATTTTGGAGACTGGGGTTCAGGCAGACTGATACAGAAAGCAGAGGTTTGAGACTGGGGTGTAGAAGGACCTTTACAAAGAGCAGAGGTTGGAGACTGCGAAACAGAAGGACTGTTACAGAGAACATATCTCAGAGACTGGGGAGCAGAAGGACTGTTGCAGAGAGCTGAGGTTGAAGACTGGGGTGGAGAAGGAATGTTATAGACAGCAGAGTTTGGAAACTAGATTGCAGAAGAATCTTATAAAGAGCAGAGTTTGGAGACTGTGGTGCAGAAGGACTGTTACTGAGAGCAGAGTTTGGAAACTGGGGTCCAGAAGGATCATTGCAGAGAGCGGAGTTTGGAGACTGGGGTGCAGAAGGAGTGTTGCAGAGAGAAGATGTTGAAGACTGGGGAGCAGAAGGAATGTTGCAGAGAGCAGATTTTAGAGACTGGGTTACATAAGGACTGTTACAAAGAGCAGAGTTTGGAGACTGAGGTGCAGAAAGACTGTTACAGAGAGCAGAATTTGGAGATTTGGGTGTAGAAGGACAGTTACAGAGAGCATAGGTTGGAGACTGGGGTTCAGATGGATATTACAGACAGCAGAGTTTGGAGACTGGGGTTCAAAACGACTGTTGCAGACAGCAGATGTTGGAGACTTGGGTGGAGAAGAAACGTTGCAGAGAGAAGAGGTTGGAGACTGAGGTGCAGAAAGCCTGTTACAAAGAGCAGAGATTGGAGACTGGGTTGCAGAAGACCTGTTACAAAGAGAAGAAGTAGGAGACTGTTGTGCAGAAGGACAGGTACAAAGCGCAGATTTTAAAGACTGGGTTGCAGAAGGATCTTACAGAGAGCAGAGTTGAAAGACTGAGGTGCAGAAGGACTGTTAAACAGAGCCGAGGTAGGAGACTCGGGTGCAGAAGGGTCATTGCAGAGAGCAGAGTTTTAAGACTGAGGTGCAGAAGGACTGTTGCAGAGAGCAGATGTTGGTAAGTAGTGTGCAGAAGGACTGTGGTAGAGAGCATAGGTTTTAGACTAGGATGGAAAAGTCCTGTTACAGAGAGCAGAGGTTGGAGACTCGGGTGCAGAAGGACTCTTACAGAGAGCAGAGGTTGGATACAGGTGTGCAGAAGCATCTTACATAGAGCATAATTTGGAGACTGAGGTGCAGATGGACTGTTGCAGAGATCAGAGGTTGGAGACTGGGGTGCAGAAGGATCGTTGCAGAGAGCACATTATGAAGACTGGGGTACAGAAGGCCTGCTAAGAGAGAAGAGTTGGGAGACTGGCGTCCAGAAGGGCTGTTACAGAGAGCAGAGTTGGAGACTGGGGTGCAGAAGGACTGTTATAGAGAGCAGAGTTTGGAGACTGGGTTCCTGAAGGATCTTACGGAGAGAAGAGTTTGGAGTCTTAGGTGCAGGTGGACTGTTACAGAGAGCACTGGTTGGAGACTGAGGTGCAAAAGGACCATGCAGAGAGGAGAGGTGTCAGACTGAGGTGCAGAAGGACTGTTACAGAGAGCAGAGGTTTGAGACTGAGGTGAAGAAGTACTGTTAGATAGAGTAGAGTTTGGAGACTGATGTGCAAAAGGACTGTTACAGAAAGCAGAGGTTGGAAATTGGGTTGCAGAAGGACCGTTACAAAGACCAGAGTTTGGAGACTGCGGTATAGAAAAACTGTTACAGAGAGCAGAGGTTGGAGACTGGGGTGTAGAAGGAATGTTACAGAGAGTACAGGTTGGAGACTGAGGTGCAGAAAAATAAATACAGAGAGCAGAGTTTTGAGACTGGTGTTTAGAAGGACTGTTATAGAGAACAGTGTTTGGAGACTGGGGTGCAGAAGAATTGTGCAGAGAGCAGAGGTGTCCGACTGAGGTGCAGAAGGACTGTTACAGAGAGCAGAGGTTGGAGACTGAGGTGTAGAAGGACTGTTACAGAGAGAAGAGTTTAGAGACTGAGGTGCAGTTGGACTGTTACAGAAATAAGTGGTTGAAAATTGGGGTGCAGAAGGACCGTAACAGAGACCAGAGTTTGGAGACTGTGGTATAGAAAAACTCTAAGAGAGAGCAGAGGTTGGAGACTGAGGTTCAGAATAATAGGTACAGAGAACAGAGGTTTGAGACTGGGTTTTAGAAGGATCCTACAAAGAGCAGAGGTTGGAGAGTGAAGTGCAGAAGGACAGTTACAGAGAGCAGAGGTTGGAGACTGGGGTGCAGAAGGACTGTTGCAGAGAGCAGAGGTTGGAGATTGGGGTGAAGAAGGACTGTTGAAGAGAGCAGCGGATGAAGACTGGACTGCAGAAGGAATGGTGCAGAGAGTAGATATTGGAGACTGAGTTGCAGAAGGACTCTTAGAGAGAGCAGAAGTTGGAGACTGGGGTGCAAAAGGACTGTTGCAGAGAGCAGAGCTTGTAGACAGAGGTGCAAAATTTTGTTACATAGAGCAGAGGTTGGACACTAGGGTGCAGAACTATCGTTGCAATAAGCAGAGCTTGGAGACAGGGGTGCAGAAGGATCTTACAGAGAGCAGAATTTGGAGACAGAGTTGCAAAAGAACTGTTCAAAGATCAGAGATTGGAGACTGGGGTGGAGTAAAATCATTGCAAAGAGCAGAGGTTAGAGACTGGGGTGCAGAAGGATTGTTGCAGAGAGCAGAGGTTGAAGACTGGGGTGTAGAAGGCCTGCTACAGAGAGGAGAGTTTGGAGACTAGCGTGCAGAAGGCCTGTTACAGAGAGGAGAGGTTGGTGACTGGGGTGCAGAAGGAATGTTATAGAGAGCAGAGTTTCGAGACTGAGGTACAGGTGGACTGTTACAGAGAGCAGTGCTTGGAGACTGGGGTGCAGAAGGATCTTGCAGAGAGCAGAGGTGTCAGACTGAGGTGCAGATAGACTTCTACAGAGAACAGTGGTTGGAGACTGAGGTGCAGAAGGATAGATACAGAGAGCAGAGTTTTGAGACTGAGTTTTAGTAGGAACCTACAGAGAGCAGAGGTTGGAGAGTGAAGTGCAGAAGGACTGTTACAGAGAGTAGAGGTTGGAGACTGAGGTGCAGCAGGACCGTTGCAGAGAACAGACTTTGGAGACTGAGGTGAAGAAGAATTGTTGCAGAGAGCAGAGGTCGGAGACTGCGGTGCAGAAGGACTGTTGCAAAGAGAAAAGGTTGGGGACTGCAGTGCAGAAGGACTGTTGCAGAGAGCAGAGGATGGAGACTGGGCTGCAGAAGGAACGTTGCAGAGAGCAGAGGTTAGGGACTGAGGTGTAGAAGGACTCTTAGAGAGAGTAGAAGTTGGAGACTGGGGTGGAGAATGACTGTTTCAGAGAGCAGAGGTTGGAGACTGAGGTGCAAAATCCTGTTACATAGAGCAGAGGTTGGACAGTGGGGTGCAGAAGGATCGTTGAAATAAGCCGAGCTTGGAGACAGGGGTGCAGAAGGATCTTTCAGAGAGCAGAATTTGGAGACTTAGTTGCAGAAGGACTGTTGCAGTAATCAGAGGTTTGAGACTGGGGTGCAGTAGGATCATTGCAGACAGCAAAAGTTGGAGACTGGGGTGCAGAAGGATCTTTGCAGAGAGCAGAGGTTGGAGACTGGGGTGCAGAAGGCCTGCTACAGAGAGCAGACTTTTGAGACTCTCGTGCAGAAGGCCTGTTACAGAGAGGAGATGTTGGAGACTGGGGTGCAGAAGGACTGTTATAGAGAGCAGAGTTGGGAGACTGAGTTACTGAAGGATCTTACAGAGAGAAGAGATTGGAGACTGAGGTGCAGGTGGATTGTTACAGAGAGCAGTGGTTGGAGACTGGGGTGCATAAGGATCGTTCAGAGTGCAGAGGTGTCAGACTGAGGTGCAGATGGACTGTTACAGAGAGCAGAGGTTGGAGACTGAGGTGTAGAAGAACTGTTACAGAGAGCAGAATTTGGAGTCTGAGGTGCAGAAGGACTGTTACAGAAAGAAGTGGTTGGAAATTGGGCTGCAAAAGGACCGTAAAAAAGACCAGAGTTTGGAGACTGCAGTATAGAAAAACTGTAACAGATAGCAGTGGTTGGAGACTGAGGTGCAGAAGGATAGATACAGAGAGCAGAGGTTTGAGACTGGGGTTCAGAAGGACAGATACAGAAAGCAGAGTTTGGAGACTGGGGTGCAGAAGGACCGTTACCAATAGCAGAGGTTGGAGACTGTGGTACATACGGATTATTACAGAGAGCAGAGGTTGGAGACTGGGGTGCAGAAGGATTGTTGCAGGGAGCAGAGGTAGGAGAGTGAAGTGCAGAAGGACTGTTACAGAG
This sequence comes from Ictidomys tridecemlineatus, assembly GCF_052094955.1. NCBI lineage: Eukaryota > Metazoa > Chordata > Mammalia > Rodentia > Sciuridae > Ictidomys > Ictidomys tridecemlineatus. The sequence continues at coordinate 462,895 of NW_027521777.1, forward strand.
AGTGGTGGTTTGAGAATGAGGTGCAGCAGGACAGTTGCAGAGAACAGAGTTTGGAGACTGAGGTGCAGAAGGATTGTTACTGAGAGCAGAATTTGGAAACTGGGTGCAGATGGACTGTTGCAGAGAGCAGAAGTTGGAGACTGGGGAGCTGAAGGACTGTTGCTGAAGACAGAGGTTGGAGACTGGGGTGTTGCAGGTCATTTGCAGAAAGCAGAGGTTAAAGAATGGGGTGGAGTAATAATGTTACAGAGAGCAGAGTTTGGATACTGGAGTGCAGAAAAATTTTACAGAGTGCAGAGGTTGGATACTTTGGTGCAGAAGGACTGTTGAAGAGAGCAGAGGTTGGAGACTGGGGTGCAGAAGGACTGTTGCAGAGAGCAGATTTTGGAGACTGGAGTGCAGAAGGACTGTTGCAGAGAGCAGAGGTTGGAGACTGACGTGCAAAATTCTTGTTACATAGAGCAGAGGTTGGAGACTGAGGGGCAGAAGGATTGTTACAGAGAGCAAAGTTTGCAGACTGGGATGCAGAAGGACAGTTACAGAGAGAAGACGTTGGAGACTGGGGTGCAGAAGAATTGTTGCAGAGATCAGAGTTGTGAGACTGGGGTGCAGAAGGACTGTTACAGAGAGCAGAGGTTGAATACTGAGGTGCAGAAAGACTCTTAGAGAGAGCAGAATTTTGAGACTAGGGTGCAGAAGGATTGATACAGAAAGCAGAGTTTGGAGTATGTGCTGCAGAAAGACCTTTACAGAGAGTAGAGTTTGAAGACTGCAGTATAGAAGAACTGTTGCATAGCGAAGAGGTTGGAGGCTGAGGTGCAGAAGGATACATACAGAGAACAGAGTTTGCAGACTGGGGTTCAGAAAGACTTATACAGAAAGCAGAGTTTGGAGACTGGGGTGTAGAAGGACTGTTACAGAGAGCAGAGTTTGGAGACTTATGTGCAGAAAGACTGTTACAGGAAGCAGAGTTTTGAAATTAGGGTGCAGAAAGACTTTTACAGAGAGCAGATGTTGGAGACTGTGGTATAGGTCTGTTATCCAGAACAGATGTTGTAGACTGGGTTGCAGAAGGACTCTTACATAGAGCACAGGTTGGAGACTGAGGTGCAGAAGGATAGATACAGAAAACAGACGTTTGAAACTGGGGTTCAGACAGACTGATACAGAAAGCAGAGGTTGGAGACTGGGGTGTAGAAGGACCGTTACGAAGAGCAGAGGTTGGCAACTGCGTTACCTAAGGACTGTTACAGAGAGCAGATGTTCGAGACTGGGGAGCAGAACGACTGTTGCAGAGGACAGAGGTTGGAGAATGGGGTGGAGAAGGAATGTTACAGAGAGCAGAGTTTGGAAACTGGAGTACAGATAGATCTTTCAGAGAGCAGAGGTTGGAGACTGTGTTGCAGAAGAACTGTTGCAGAGAGCAGACTTTGGAGACTGGGGTCCAGAATAATCGTTGCAGAGAGCAGAGTTTGGAGTCTCAGGTGCAGAAGGACTATTACAGAGAGAAGAGTTTGGAGACTGTTGTGAGGCAGGACTGTTGCATAGAGCATATGTTGGAGACTGGGGTGTAGAAGAATCGTTGCAGAGAGAAGAGGTTGGAGACTGTTGTGCAGAAGTACTCTTAAAGAGTGCAGAGTTTAAAGACTTGGTTGCAAAAGGATCTTACAGAGAGCAGAGTTGAGAGACTGAGGTGCAGAAGGACTGTTAGAGAGAGCACAGGTTAGAGACTGAGGTCCAGAAGGACTGTTACAGAGAGCAGAGGTTGGACACAGGGGTGCAGAAGCACCTTACAGAGAGCAGAATTTGGAGACTGAGGTGCAGAAGGATTGTTGCAGACATCAGAAGTTGGAGAGTGGGGTGCTCTTGGATCATTGCAGAGAGCAGATTTTGGAGACTGGGGTACAGAAGGCCTGCTATAGAGAGAAGAGTTTGGAGACTGGCTTGCAGAAGGCCTGTTACAGAGAGGAGAGGTTGGAGACTGAGGTGCAGGTGGACTGTTATACAGAGCAGTGTTTGGAGACTGGGGTGCAGAAGGATCGTGCAGAGAGCACAGGTTTCAGACTGAGGTGCAGAAGGACTGTTACAAAAAGCAGAGTTCCGAAATTGGGCTGCAGAATGACCATTACAGAGAACAGAGGTTGGAGACTGCGGTATAAGTCTGTTACCGAGAGAACAGGTTGGAGACTGGGGTGCAGAATGACTCTTACATAGAGCACAGGTTAGAGACTAAGGTGCAGAAGGATAGATACAGAGAACAGAGGTTGGAGACTGGCGTTCAGACAGACTGATACAGAAAGCAGAGATGGAGACTGTGGTGTAGAAGGATCGTTACAAAGAGCAGAGATTGGAGACTGCGGTAGAGAAGGCCAGTTACAGAGAGCAGATCTCGGATTCTGGGGAGCAGAAAAACTGTTGCAGAGGACAGAGGTTGGAGACTGGGGTGGAGAAGGAATGTAACAGAGAGCAGAGTTTGGAAACTGGAGTGCAGAAAGATCTTACAGAGAGCAGAGTTTGGAGACTGTGGTGCAGAAGGACTTTTGCAAAGAGCAGACATTAGAGACTGGGTTCCAGAAGGATCGTTCAAGAGAGCAGATTTTAGAACCTGGGGTGCAGAAGGACTGTTACACAGAGCAAAGGTTGGAGGCTGAGGTGCAGAAGGACTTTTAGAGAGAGCAGAGTTTGGAGACTGGGGTGCAGAAGGACTGTTACAGAGAGTAGAGTTGGAGACTGGGGTTCAGATGGATCTTACAGAGAGCAGAGTTTGGAGACTGGGGTTCAAAAGGAGTGTTTCAGAGATCAGATGTTGGAGACTGGGGTGGAGAAGAATCGTTGCAGAGAGAAGAGGTTAAAGACTGGGGTGCAGAATGTCTGTTACAGAGAGCAGAGTTTGCAAACTGTTTTGCAGAAGGACTGTTCCAGAGTGCAGAGTTTAAAGACTGTGTTGCAGAAGAATCTTCCTGAGAGCAGAGTTGAGAGACTGAGGTGCTGAAGGACTGTTACAGAGAGCAGATGTTGGAGATTGGGGTGCAGAAGGGTCGTTGCAGACAGCAGGTTTTGAAACTGAGGTGCAGAAAAACTGTTTTAGAAAGCAGATGGTGGAGACTGGGGCACAGAAGGACTGTTGCAGAGAGCAGATTTTGGTAACTCAGGTGCAGAAGGACTGTTGTAGAGAGCAGAGGTTGGAGACTTGGGTGCAAAAGGACTGTTACAGAGAGCAGAGGTTGGAGACTCGGATTCATAAGTTCTGTTACAGAGAGCAGAGGTTGCATAGAGGGGTGCAGAAGGATCCTACAGAGAGCAAAATTTGGAGTCTGAGGTGCAGAAGGACAGTTGCAGAGATTAGAGGTTTGAGACTGAGGTGCAGTAGGATCATTGCAGAGAGCAGATGTTTGAGACTGGGCTGCAGAAGGATTGTTGCAGAGAGCAGATATTGGAGACTGGGGTGCAGAAGGCCTGCTACAGAGAGAAGAGTTTGGAGACTGGCGTGCAGAAGGCCTGTAACAAAGAAGAAAGTTTGGAAACTGGGGTGCAGATGGACAGTTATAGAGAGCAGAGTTTGGAGACTGGGTTGCTGAAGCAGAGGTGTCACACTGAGGTTCAGTAGAACTGTTACAGAGAGCAGAGGTTGGAGACTGAGGTGTAGAAGCACTGTTACAGAGAGCAGAGGATGGAGACTAGGGGGCAGAAGGAGTGTTACAGAATGCAGAGTTTGTAGATTGCTGACCAGAAGAACTGTTACCGAGAGCTGATGTTGGAGAATGGGGTGCAGAAGGTCTTTTACAGAGAGCAGAGTTTGGAGACTGAGGTGCAGAAAGATTGTTACAGAGAGCAGAGGTTGAAGACTGGGGTGCAGAAGGCCTGTTACAGAGAACAGAGTTTGGAGACTGAGGTGAAGAAGAATTTTTACAGAGAGCAGAGTTTGGACACTGATGTGCAGAAGGACTGTTACAGAGAGCAGAGCTTGGAGACTGGGGTGCAGAAGGACTGTTTCAGAGACCATTGATTGGAGACTTAGATGCATAAGGATCGCTACAGAGAGCAGAGGTTGGAGACTGGGGTGCAGCAGGACAGTTGAAGTGAGCACTGATTGGAGACTGGGGTGCAGAAGAAATGTTGCAGAGAGCAGAGGTTTGAGACTGGGAAGAAGAAGGACTGTAGCGGAGAGCAGAGGTTGGAGACTGGGGTACAGCAGGACAGTTACAGAGAGCACAGGTTGGAGATTGGGGTGCAGAAGAAATGTTGCAGAGAGCAAAGTTTTGAGACTGGCGTGAAGAAGGACTGTAGCGGAGAGCAGAGGTTGGATACTGGAGTGCAGAAGGACTGTTGCAGAGAGCAGAAGTTGGAGACTGGGATGCAAAAGGATCCTTGCAGAGAGCAGTGGTTGGAGACTGGAGTGTAGTAGGACTGTTGCAGAGAGCAGAAGTTGGAGACTGGGATGCAAAAGGATCCTTGCAGAGAACAGTGGTTGGAGACTGGAGCGTAGTAGGACTGTTGCAGAGAGAAGAGCTTATAGACTGGGGTGCAGAAGGACTGTTGCAGAGAGCAAATGTTGGAGACTGAGGTGCAGAAGGACTGTTACAGAGAGCAGAGGTTGAAGACTGGGGTGAAGAAGGATCGTTGTAAAGATCAGAGGTTTCAGACTGAGGCTTAGAAGGACTGTTACAGAGAGCAGAGGTTGGAGTCTGAGGTGCAGAATGACTGTTACAGAGAGCAGACTTTGGAGACTGGTGTGCAGAAGGACCGTTGCACAGAGCAGATGTTGAAGACTTGGGTGCAGAAGGCCTGTTACAGAGAGCAGACGTTGAAGACTGAGGTGCAGAAGGATTGTTAAAGAGAGCAGAGTTTGAATACTGGGGTGCAGAAGGACCATTACAAAGAGCAAAGGTTGGAGACTGATGTGCAGAAGGACTTTTGCAGAGAGCACAGGTTGGATACTGTGGTGCAGAAATACTGTTACAGAGAGCAGATGTTGGAGACTATGATGCAAATGGATCTTACAGATAGCAGAGTCTGGAAACTGAGGTGCAGAAGGACTGTTGCAGAGAGCAGAGTTTAGAGACTGAGGTGCAGAAGGATCGTTGAAGAGAGAAGAGTTTAGAGACTGGGGTGCAGAAGGACTGTTTCAGAAAGCAGAGGTTGGCAATTGGAGAGCAGAAGAACCGTTACAAAGAGAAGAGGTTGGAGACTGAAATACAAAATGACTGTTACAGGGAGCAGAGGTTGGAGACTGGGTAGAAGAAGAATCCCTGCAGATTGCAGATGTTTGAGACTGGGATGCAGAAGGACTGTCACAGAGAGCAGAGGTTGGAAACTGAGATGCAGAATGATCGTTGCAGAGAGAAGAGGTTAGAGACTGGGGTGTAGAAGGCCTGTTACAGAGAACAGTGGTTGGAGACAGGGGTGCAGAAGGATTTTTACAGATAGCACATTTTGGAGACTGGGGTGCAGAAGGATCGTTGCAGAGAGCGGAGGTTTCAGACTGAGGCTTAGAAGGACTGTTACAGAGAGCAGAGTTTGGAATCTGAGGCTCAGAAGGACTGTTCCAGAAAGCAGAGGTTAGCAATTCGCGTGTAGAAGAACCATTATACAAAGAAGATGTTGGAGACTGCGGTACAGAAAGACTGTTATAGAGAGCAGAGTTTGGATACTGGGGTGCAGAAGACCCGTTGCAGAGAGCAGATGTTGGTAACTGGGGTGCAGAGGGACCATTACAGAGAGCAAAGGTTGGAGACTGATGTGCAGATGGACTTTTAAAGAGAGCAGAGTTTGGATACTGGGGTGTAGAAGAACTGCTACAAAGAGCAGAGTTTGTAGACTGGGATGAAAAATGATCTTCCAGAGAGCAGAGTCTGGAGACTGGGGAGCAAAAAGACTGTTACAGAAAGCAGAGGCTGGCAATTGGTGAGCAGAAGGACCGTTACAAAGCGAAGATGTTGGAGACTGCGATACAAAAGGACTGTTACAGAAAGCAGAGGTTGGAGACTGGGTAGAAGAAGGATTATTTCAGAGAGCAGATGTTGGAGACTAGGGTGCAGAAAGAATGTTACATAGAGCAGAGGTTGGAGACTGAGTTTCAGATGGATTGTTAAAGAGAGCAGAGGTTAGAGACTGGGGTGCAGAAAAACTGTTAGTGAGAGCAAAGGTTGGAGACTTAGGTGCAGAAGGACTTTTACAGAGAGCAGAGGTTGGAGACTGGGGTGCAGAAGGATTCTTACAGAGAACGGAGGATGGAGACTTTGGTGCAGAAGGAGTGATACAGACAGCAGAGTTTGGAGATTGCGGTGCAGAAGAACTGTATAGAGAGCAGAGGTTGGAGACTGGGGTGCAGAAGAATTGTTACAGAGAGCAGAGTTTGAAGACTCGGGTGCAGAAGAATTGTTACAGAGAGCAGAGGTTCGAGACTGTGGTTCAGAAGAACTGTTACAGAGAGCAGAGTTTGGAGACTGGGGTGTAGATGGCCTGTTACAGAGAGCAGAGTTTGAAGACTGAGGTGCAGAATAATTGGTACAGAGAGGAGAGGTTAACGACTGAGGTGCAGAAGTACTGTTACA
>NW_027521778.1:0-52958 GCF_052094955.1 Ictidomys tridecemlineatus
GGTGCACCAAGGCCTGTTACAGTCTTTTTGCATCTCAGTATCAAACCACTGCTCTCCTCAACAGTCCGTCTGCACCCCTGTCTTCAACCTCTCTGTAAAATCCTTCTGCATCCCAGTTTTCAAACTATGCTCTCTGTAACATTTCTTTTCCACCACAGTCTACAACCTCTGGATGCTGCACCTGTCCTGCAGCACCCCAGTCTCCAAACTCTGTTCTCTGCAACAGTTCTCCTGCTCCCCAGTCTCCAACATCTGCTCTCTGTAACAGTCCTTCTATACCGCAGTCTTCAACCTCTGCTCTCTGTAACAGTCCTTCTGCACCCAAGTCTCAAACCTCTGCTTTCTCTATCAGTCCTTCTGCACCACTGTTTTCAACCTCTGCTCTCTGTAACTTTACTTCTGCACCCCATTCTCTAACCTCTGATCTCTACTACAGTTCTTCTGAACCACAGTCTACAACATCTGCTTACTGCAACAGTCCTTCTATACCCTAGTCTCCAAACTCTGCTCTTGAAACATTCCTTCTGTACTGCAGCCTCCCACCTCTGCTCTGTGTAACGGTCCTTCTGCACCCAAGTCTTCAACCTCTGCTTTTTTTATTAGTAATTCTGCACCCCAGTCTCCAAGATTTGCTCTCTGTAACATTCTTTCTGCAACTCAGTCTCCAACTTCTGTGATCTGCGACAGTTCTTCTGCACCACTGTCTCCAAACTCTGTTCTATGCAACAGTACTTCTGCACCCCAGTCTCCAACATCTGCACTCTGAAACAGTTCTTCTCCACTCCAGTCTAAGACCTCTTCTCTATGCTACAGTCCTCCTGTATTGCAGTCTTCAAACTCTGCTCTCTATAATGGTCCTTCTGCACCCCAGTCTCCAACCTCTGCTTTCTGTATCAGTCTTCTGCACCCCAGTCTTCAACATCTGCTATCTGCAATAGTCCTTCTGCACCTCAGTCTACCAACTCTGCTCTTTCTTAGATCCTTCTGCAACCCAGTCTTTAAACTATGCACTCTGTAACAGTCCTTCTGCACAACAGTCTCCAACCTCTTCTCTCTGTACCAGGACTTCTGCCACCAAGTCTCCTAACTCTGCTCTCTGTAACAGGCCTTCTGCACCCCAGTCTCCAACCTCTTCTTTCTGCAACGATTCTTCTCCACCCCAGTCTCCAGAATCTGCTCTCTGCAATAGTCCTTTGTACCGCAGTCTCCATACTCTGCTCTCTGAAAGATCCATCTCAACCCCTGTCTCCAACCTCTGCTCTCTGTAAGAGTCCTTCTGCACCCCAGTCTGCAAACTCTGCTCTCTGTAACAGTCCGTCTGCACCTCAGTCTCCAACCTCTGCTCTGTGTAACAGTCCTTCTGCACCCCAGTCTCTAAAATCTGCTCTCTGCCACAGTCCTTCTGCACAAAAGTCTTCAACATCTGCTCTCTGGAACAGTCCTTCTGCACCCCAGTCTCAAAACTCTGTTCTCTGCTACAATCCTTCTGGACCCCAGTCTCCAAAGTCTGCTCTCTGCAACAGTCCTTCTGCAACACAGTCTCCAACCTCTTCTCTTTGTAAGATCCTTCTGCACTCCAGTTTCCAAACTCTGTTCTCTGCAACATTTCTTCTCCACCCGAGTCTCCAACCTCTGTCCTCTGCAACAGTCCTTCTGCTCCCCAGTCTCCAAGATCTGCTCTCTGTAACAGTCCTTCTGTACTGCATTCTCCAAACTCTGCTCTTTGTAACGGTCCTTCTACATCCCAGTCTCTAACCTCTGCTTTCTGTAACAGTCTGTCTGAACCATAGTCCCCAACCTCTGTTCTCTGTATCTATTCTTCTGCACCTCAGTCTCCAACCTGTACTCTATGTAAGAGTCCTTCTGCACCCCAGTCTCCAACCTCTGCTCTCTGTAACAGTCCTATACCGCAATCTCCAACCTCTGCTCTTTGTAAAGGTCCTTCTGCACCCCAATTTGCAAACACTGCTTCCTGTAACAGTCCTTCTGCACCTGAGTCTCCAAACTCTGCTCTCTGTAACAGTCCTTCTACACCTCAGTCTCCAACCTCTGCTCTCTGTAACAGTCCTTCTGCACCTCAGTCGCCAACCTCTGCTCTCTGTAAGATGCTTCAGCAACCCAGTCTCCAAACTCTGCTCTCTATAACAGTCCTTCCGCACCCGAGTTTCCAACATCTCCTCTCTGTAGTAGGTCTTCTGCACGCCAGTCTCCAAACTCTGCTCTTTGTAGCAGACCTTCTGCACCCCAGTCTCCAACGTCTGCTCTCAGCAATGATCCTACTGCACCCCAGTCTCCAACCTCTCATCTTTGCAACAGTCCTTCTGCACATCAGTCTCAAACTTTTACTCTCTGTAAGATCCTTCTGCACCCCTGTCTCCAAGTCTCCTCCTTGCAACGATCCATCTGAACCACAGTCACCAACCTCTGCTATATGTAACAGGACTTCTGTACCTCAGTATCCAACCTCTGCTCGATGTCACAGTCTTTCTGCACCCCAGTCTCCAAACACTGCTCTATGCAAAAGACCTTCTGTACTGCAGTCTCCAACCTCTGCTCTCTGTAACGGTCTTTCGTCACCAAAGACTCCAACCTCTGCTTTCTGTATCAGTCCTTCTGCACTCCAGTATACAACTTCTGCTCTTTCTAAGAGTCCTTCTGCACCTCAGTCTCCAATCTCTGCTCTCTGGAACAGTCCTTCTGCACTCCAGTCTCCAACCTCTGCTCTCTGCAACAATCCTTCTGCACCCCAGTCTCCAACCTCTGCTCTCTGCAACAGTGTTTCTGCACCCCAGTCTCCAACCTCTGCTCTCTGCAACGATCCTCTGGACCCTAGTCTAAAAACTCTACTCTCTGCAACAGTCCATCTGCACCACAGTCTCCAACCGCTGCTCTCTGTAAGATCTTTCTGCACTCCAGTTTACAAAATCTGCTCTCTCTAACATTCCTTCTCCATAGCAGTCTCTAACCTCTGCTTTCTGAGAGAGTCCTGCGCCACCCCTGTCTCCAACCTCTGTCCTCTGTAACAGTCTTTCTGTACCACAGTCTCCAAACTCTGCTCTCTGTAACAGGCCTTCTGCATCCCAGTCTCCAAACTCTTCTCTCTGCAATGATTCTTCTGCACAGCAGTGTCAAACCTCTGTTCCTTGCAACAGTTCATCTGCACCCTAGTCTCAAAACTATGCTCTTTGTAAGATCCTTCTGCATCACAGTCTCCAACCTCTGCTCTGTGTAAGATCAATCTAAACCCTAGTATCCAATCTCTGCTCTGTAACAGTCGTTCTGCACACCAGTCTCCAAACTCTGCCTTTGTAACAGTCCTTCTGCACCTCAGTCTCCAACATCTGCTCTCTGCAACAGTCCTTCTACACCCTAGCTTCCAACCTCTTCTCTCTGCAACAGTTTTTCTGCACCCCAGTCTCCAAACGCTGCTCTCTGCAACGATCCTTCTAGACCCCAGTCTCCAACCTCTGGTCTCTACAACAGTCCTTTTGCACCCCAGTCTCCAACTTGTGCACTCTGTACCAGTTTTTCTATACCGCAGTCTCCAAACTCTGGTCTCTGTAATGGTTCTTATGCACCCCAATTTCTAACCACTAGTTTCTGTAACAGTCGTTCTGCACCTCAGTCTCCAGGCTCTCCTCTCTGCACTGATACTTCTGGACCCCAGTCTCCAACCTCTGCTCTCTTTAACAATCCTTCTGCACCACAGTCTTGAAACTCTGCTCTCTGTAAAATCCTTCTGCACTCCAGTTTCCAAACTCTGGTCTCTGTAACATTCCTTCTCCACACCATTCTTTAACCTCTGCCTTCTGCACTTGTCCGTCGGCACCCCAGTCTCCAACCTCTGTCCTCTGCAACAGTCATTGTGCTCCCCAGTCTGCAACCTCTGCTCTTTATTACGGTGGTCCAGCACCCCAAACTCTGCTTTCTGTATCAGTCCTTTTGAACCTCACTCTCAACCCTCTGCTCTCTGTATCTATCTTTCTGCACTTCAGTCTTCAACCTGTGCTCTTTGTAACATTCCTTCTGCACCCCAGTCTCCAAACTCTGCTCTTTGTAACAGTTTTTCTATACCTCAGTCTCCAACCTCTGGTCTCTGTAACGGTCCAACTGGACCCCAATTTTCAACCTCTACTTTCTGTAACAGTGTTTCTGCACCTCAGTCTCCAAACTCTTCTCTTTGTAACATTGCTTCTACACCTCAGTCTCCTAACTCTGCTCTCTGTAACAGTCCTACTGAACCTCAGTCTGACACCTCTGCTCTTTTCACGATCCTTCTGCACCTCAGTCTGCAAACACTGCTCTCTGTAACAGTCCACCTGCACCTCAGTCTCCAACCTCTGCTCTCTGTAACAACCTTCAGCATCCCAGTCTCCAAACTCTGCTCTCTATAACTGTCCTTCTGCACCCCAGTCTCTCACCTCTCCTCTCTGTAACAGGCATTTGCACGCCAATCTCCAAACTCTTCTCTCTGTAGCAGGCCATCTGCACCCCAGTCTTCAAAATCTGCTCTCTCCTAGGATTCTTCTGCACCCTAGTCTCCAACCTCTGCTCTCTGCAATGATCCTACTGCACCGCAGTCTTTAAACTCTGATCTCTGCAACAGTCCTTCTGCACCACAGTCTCCAACCTCTAGTCTCCGTATCAGTCCTTCTGCACCCCAATCTCCAAACTCTGCTCTCTCTAAGAGTCTTTCTGCACATCAGACTCCAACCTCTGCTCTCTGCAACAGTCCTTATGCACTCCAGTCTCCAATCTCTGCTCTCTGCAACAGTCCTTTTGCATACCAGTTTCAAACCTATGCTCTCTGCAACAGTCCTTCCGCACCCCTGTCTCCAAACTCTCCTCTCTGCGCTGATCCTTCTGGACCCCAGTCTCCAACCTCTGCTCTCTGCAACAATACTTCTGCAAAACAGTCTACAAACTCTGCTCTCTGTAAGATCCTTCTGCACTCCAGTTTCCAAACTCTGCTCTCTGTAACATTACTTCTCCACCCCATTCTTTAACCTCTGCCTTCTGCACGTGTCCGGCGGCACCCCAGTCTCCAACCTCTGTCCTCTGCAACAGTCATTGTGCTCCCCAGTCTCCAAACTCCGCTTTCTGTATCAGTCATTTTGAACCTCAGTCTCTAACCTCTGCTCTCTGTGTCTATCCTTCTGCACTTCAGTCTCCAACCTGTTCTCTTTGTAACATTCCTTCTACACCCCAATCTGGAACCTGTGCTCTCTGTAACAGTTTTTCTATACCGCAGTCACCAAAGTCTGGTCTTTGTAACGGTCCTACTGCACCCCAATTTCCAACATCTGCTTTTTGTAACAGTCCTTCTGCTCCTCAGTCTGCAAACTCTGCTCTTTCTAACAGTACTTCTACACCTCAGTCTCCAACCTCTGCTCTCTGTAACAGTCCTTCTGCACCTCAGTCTGACACCTCTCCTGTCTGCATGGTCCTTCTGCACCTCTGTCTCCAACCACTGCTCTCTGTAACAGTCGACCTGCACCTCAGTCTCCAACCTCTGCTCTCTGTAAGATCCTTAAGCAACCCAGTCTCCAAACTGAGCTCTCTATAACTGTCCTTCTACACCCCAGTCTCAAACCTCTCCTTTCTGTAACAGTCCATCTGCACCTCAGTCTTCAAATTCTGCTGTCGGGATGATGCTTCTGCACCCCTGTATCCAACCTCTGCTCTCTGCAACAGTCCTTTACATCCCAGTCTCAAACCTCTGCTCTCTACAACAATCCTTATGCACACTAGTTACAAACATCTGCTCTCTGCAACAGTCCTTCTGCACCTCAGTCTTAAAACTCTGCTCTTTGCAACGACCCTTCTGCACCCCTGTCTCCTACTTTGGCTCTCTGTAACAGTCCTTCAGCACCTCAGTCTCTCTACTCTGCTCTCTGTATGATCCTTCTGCAACCCAGTCTTTAAACTCTGCACTTTGTACCTGTCCTTTTGCACAACAGTCTCCAACTTCTGCTCTCTGTAACAGGACTTCTGCAACCTAGTCTCCAACCTCTGCTTTCTGTTACAGGCCTTCTGCACCCCAGTCTCCAACCTCTTCTCTGCAACAAATCTTTTTCACCCCAGTCACCAACATCTGCTCTCTGCAACAGTCGTTTTGAACCCCAGTCTCCAAACTCTACTCTCTGTAAGATCTATCTGAACCTTAGTCTCCAACCTATGTTCTCTGTAACAGTCCTTCTACACCCAAGTCTCCAAACTCTGCTCTCTGTAACAGTCCTTCTGCACCTCAGTCTCCAACCTCTGCTCTCTGTAACAGTCCTTCTGCACCCCATTCTATAAAATCTGCTCTCTGCAACATTCCTTCTGCACCCCAGTCTACAACATCTGCTCTATGCAACACTCCTTCTGCACTCCAGTCTCCAAACTCCGCTCTCTGCAATGATCCTTCTGGACCCCAGTCTCCAACGTCTGCTCTCTGCAAAAGTCCTTCTGCACCACAGTCTCCAACCTCTTCTCTCTGTAAGATCCTTCTGACTCCAGTTTCCAAACTCTGCTCTCTTTAACATTCCTTCTCCACCCCAGTCTTCAAAATCTGTTCTCTTTGTCTATCCTTCTGCACCTCAGTCTCCAACCTATGCTCTATGTAAGAGTCCTTCTGCACCCCAGTCTTCAACCTCCGCTCTAGGTAACAGTCCTATACCGCAGTCTCCAAACTCTGCTCTTTTTAACGGTCCTTCTGCACCTTAATTTCCAAACTCTGCTTCCTGTATCAGTTTTTTTGTCACTGAGTCTCCAAAATCTGCTCTCTGTAACAGTCCTTCTACACCCCAGTCTCCAAGCACTGCTCTCTGTAAAAGTTCACCTTTACCTCAGTCTGAAACGTCTGCTCTCCACGATTCTTCTGTACCCCAGTATACAAACAATGCTCTTTGTAACAGTCCACCTGCAGCTCAGTCTCCAGCCACTGCTCTCTGTTAGATCCTTCAGCAACCCAGTCTCAAAACACTGCTCTCTATAACAGTCATTCTGCACCCCAGTCTCCAACCTCTCCTCTCTGTAACAGGCCTTCTGCACGCCAGTCTCCAAACTCTGCTCTATGCAATGATCCAACTAAACCCCAGTCTCCAACCTCTCATCTTTGAAACAGTCCTTCTGAACCTCAGTCTCCAACGTCTACTCTCTGTAATAGGCCTTCGGTACCCCAGTCTCCAACCTCTTCTCTCTGCAAGGATTTTTCTAAACCAAAGTCTCCAACATCTGCTATCTGCAACTGTCCTTTTGCACCTCAGTCTGCAAACTCTGCTCTCTGTAACATCCATCTGAATCCCAGTCTTCAACTGCTGCTCTCTGTAACAGTCCTTCTGCACTCCAGTCTCCAAACGCTGCTCTCTGCAACAGTCCTTCCGCACCTCAGTCTCCAAACCCTGTTCTCTGTAACAATCCTTCTGCACCCCAGTCTCTAAAATCTGTTGTCTGCAACAGTCCTTCTTCACCCCAGTCTCCAAGATCTGCTCTCTGCAACAGTCCTTCTGCACCTCAGTCTCCAAACTCTGCTCTCTGCAACGAACCTTCTGGACCCCAGTCTCCAACGTCTGCTCTCTGCAACAATCCTTCGTCAATACAGTCTCCAACCTCTGCTCTCTGTAAGATCCTTCTGCACTCCAGTTTTCAAACTCTGCTCTCTGTAAAATTTCTTCTCCACCCTAGTCTCAAACCTCTGTCCTCTGCAACAGTCCTTCTGCTCCCCAGTCTCCGAGATCTGCTGTCTGTAAAGGACCTTATGTACTGCAGTTTCCAAACTTTGCTCCTTTTAACGGTCCTTCTGCTACCCAGTCTCCAACCTCTGCTTTTTGAATCAGTTCTTCTGAACCCGAGTCTCCAACCTCTGCTCTTTGTATTTATCCTTCTGCACCTGAGTTTTCAACCTGTGCTTTTTGTAACAGTCCTTCTGCACGTCACTCTTTAAACTCTGCTCTCTGTAACAGTCCTTCTACACCTCAGTCTCCAACCTCTTCTCTCTGTAACAGTACTTCTGCACCTCAGTCTGAAACCTTTGCTCTCCACGATTCTTCTGCACCCCAGTCTCCAAACACTGCTCTCGGTAACAGTCCACCTGCACCTCAGTCTCCAACATCTGCTGTCTGTAAGTTCCTTCAGCAACCCAGTCTCCAAACTCTGCTCTCTATAACAGTCCTTCTGCACCCCAGTCTCCAACCTCACCTCTCTGTATCAGGCCTTCTGCACGCCAGTCTCAAAACTTTGCTCTCTTTAGCAGGTCTTCTGCACCCCAGTCTCCAAACTCTGCTCTCTTCAACGATCCTTCTGCATCCCAATCTCAAACCTCTGCTCTCTGCAATGATTCTACTGCAACCCAGTCTCCAACCTCTGATCTCTGCAAAGGTCCTTCTGATCCTCAGTCTCCAACCTCTACTCTCTGTAACAGTCCTTCTGCACTTCAACCTCCAACCTCTGCTCTCTGTATCTATTATTCTGCAACTCAGTCTGCAACCTCTGCTCTCTGTTACAGTTTTTCTATAATGCAGTCTCCAAACTCTGGTCTCTGTTACGGTCCTTCTGCACCCCAATTTCCAACCACTTCTTTCTGTAACAGTCCTTCTGTACCTCAGTCTCCAAACTCTGCTTTCTGTAACAGTCCTTCTACACCTCAGTATCTCACCTCTGCTCTTTGTAACAGTCCTTCTGCACATCAGTCTGACACCTCTGCTCTCTGCAGGATCCTTCTGAACCCCAGTCTCCAAACACTGTTCTCTGAAACAGTCCACCTGCTCCTAGTCTCCAAACTCTGCTCTATGTAAGATTCTTCAGCAACCCAGTCTCAAAACTTTGCTCTCTATAACAGTCCTTCTGCACCCCAGTCTCCAAACTCTCCTCTCTATAACAGGCCTTCTGTACGCCAGTCTCCAAACTTTTCTCTCTTTAGACGGCCTTCTGCACCCTAGTCTCCAATATCTGCACTGTGCAATGATCCTTCTGCACCCCAGTCTCAAACCTCTGCTCTCTGAAATGATGCTACTGCACCCCATTCTACTACCTCTGATCTCCGCAACAGTCCTTCTGCACCTCAGTCTCCAAATTCTTTTCTCTGTAAGATCCATCTTTACCCCAGTATCCAACCTCTGCTCTCTGCAACAGTCCTTCTGCATCCAAGGCTCCAACCTCTTCTCTCTGTAGCAGTCCTTCTGCAGCCCAGTCTCCAACCTCTACTCTCTGTAACAGTCGTTCTGCACTTCACTCGCCAACCTCTGCTCTCTGTAGTATCCTTCTAAAACCCAGTCTCCAAAATCTGCTCTCTGTAACAGTGTTCTGAACACAAGTCTCCAACCTCTGCTCTCTGCAACCATCCCTCTTAACCCCAGTCTCCAACCTCTGCTCTGTGCAAAAGTCCTTCTGGACCCCAGTCTCCAACAACTGCTCTCGGCAAGAGTCCTTCTGCACCTCAGTCTGAAAATTCTGCTGTCTTCAACGAACTTTCTGCACCCCAGTCTCCTACCTCTGCTGCCTGTAAAAGTCCTTCTTCACCTCATTCTCCGAACTCTGCTGTCTGTAAAATACTTCTGCTCCCCAGTCTCTAATATCTGCTCTCTGTAACAGTCCTTCTGTACCACATTCACCAAACTCTGCTCTTTGTTAAGGTCCTTCTTCACCCCAGTCTCCAACCTCTGCTTTCTGTATCAGTCCTTCTGAACCCCAGTCTCCAAACTCTGCTCTCCGTGTCTATCCTTCTTCACCTCAGTCTCCAACCTCTGTTCTCTGTAACAGTCCTTCTGCACCTCAGTCTGAAACCTCTGCTCTCCACAATCCTTCTGCACCCCAGTCTCCAAACACTGCTCTCTGTAACAGTCCACCTGCACCTTAGTCTCCAACCTCTGCTCTTTGTAAGATCCTTCATCAACTCAGTCTTCAAAATCTGCTCTCTTTACCAGTCCTTCTGCACCCCAGTCTCTAACCTCTCCTCACTGTAACAGGCCTTCTGCACTGAAGTCTCTAACCTCTTCTCTCTGCAACAATCCTTCTGCACCCCAGTCATTAACCTCTGCTCTCTGCAATGATCATACTGCACCCCAGTCTCCAACCTCTGCTCTCTGTAACAGTCCTTCTGCACCACAGTCTCCAACCTCTGATCTCCGCAACAGTTCTTCTGCACCCCAGTCTCAAATCTCTGCTCTCTGCAACAGTCCTACGGCACCCTAGTTATCAACATCAGCTCTTTTTTACAGTCCTTCTGCACCCCAGTCTTCAACCTATCCTCTCTGTAACAGGCCTTCTTCACGCAAGTCTCTAACCTCTGCTCTCTGAAACGATCCTTTAGAACCCCAGTCTCCAACCTCTGCTCCCTGTAATGGTCCTTCTGCAACCCAGGCTCAAAACTCTGCATTTTGTATCAGTCCTTCTGCACCTCAGTCTCCAACCTCTGCTCTCTATAACAGTCCTTCTGCACCTCAGTCTTCAACCTCTGCTCTCTGCAATTGTCCTTCTGCAAGTCAGTCTTTAAACTCAACTCTCCGTAACAGTTATTCTGCATCTCAGTCTCCAAACTCTACTCTCTGTAAGATACCTTTGAAAACCAATCTCCAAACTCTGCTCTCTGTAACAGTCCTTCTGCACCACTTCTCCAAACTCTGCTCTTTGTAACAGGCTTTCTGCACCCCAGTCTCCAACATCTACTCCTGGAACAGTCCATATGCACACAAGTCTCCAACCTCTGCTCTCTGCCACAGTCATTATGTACCCCAATCTCCAACATCTGCTGTCTACATTAGTCTTTCTGCACCTCATTCTAAAAACTCTGCTCTCTGCCACGATCCTTCTGCACCCCAGTCTCCAACCTGTTTTCTCTGCAACAGTCTTTCTGCACCACAGTCTCCAAACTCTGCTCTCTTCACCGCTCCTTCTTCACCCAAGTCTCCAACCTTTGCTCTCTGCAACAATCCTTTTGCACACCAGTCTCCAACATCTGCTCTCTGCAAGAGTCCTTCAGCAACTCAGTCTACAAACTCTTCTCTCTGCAATGATCCTTCTGCACCTCAGTCTACTAACTCTGCTCTCTGTAAGACCCTTCTGCAACCCAGTCTCCAAACTCTGCTCTCTGTAACAGTCCTTCTGCAGATTAGTTTCCAACCTCTGTTCTCTTTAACAGGAATTTTACAACTCAGTCTCGAACCTCTGCTCTCTGTAACAGGCCTTCAGAACCCCAATCCCCAACCTCTTCTCTCTGCAATGATTTTTCTTCACCCCAGTCTCCAACCTCTGCTCTCGGCAATATTCCTTCACCCTAGTCACCAAACTCTGCTCTCTGTAAGATCCTTATGCACTCCAATCATCAACTTCTTCTCTCTGCAACGATTCTTGTCCATCCCAGTCTCCAACATCTGCTCCCTGCAAGAGTCCTTTTGCAACCCAGTATCTAAACTCTGCTCTTTGTAAGATCCATCTGAACCCCAGTCTCAACCTGTGCTCTCTGTAACACTTCTTCTGCACCCCAGTCTCCAAACTATGCTCTCTGTAACAGTCCATCTGCACCTCAGTCTCTAAAATCTGCTGTCTTAAATGATCCTTCTTGACCTCAGTCTCCAACTTCTTCTCTGTGCAACAGTCCTTCTGCACCTGAGTCTCAAACCGCTGCTCTCTGCAACAGTCCTTCTGCACTCAAGTTTCCAACCTCTTAACCCCAGTCTCCAACCTTGTTCTCTACAACAGTCCTTCTGTACTGCAGTCTTAAAACTCTTTTCTCTGTAAGGGTCCTTTTGAAACCCAGTCTCTCACCTCTACTTTCTATATTAGTCCTTCTGCACCACTGTCTCCAAACTCTGCTCTCTGTAATGGTCCTTCTGCACCTCAGTCTCCAACATCTGCTCTCTTCAACACTCCTTCTGCACCCCAGTCTCCTAATTTGTTCTCTGCAACAGTTTTTCTGCACCTCAGTCTCCATCCTGTGCTCTCAGTAAAAGTCCTTCTGCACCACAGTCTCCAACCTCTGCTCTCTCTAACAATTTTTCTGAAGCCCAGTCTCCAAACTCTGCTCTCTGCAACGATCCTTCTGCATGCCAGTCTCAAAAGTCTGCTCTCTGTAACAGTCCTTCTGCACCCCAGTCTTCAAAATCTGCTTTCTGTAACAGTCTTCTGCATCTGAGTCTCCATCCTCTGCTCTATGCAACAATAATTCTTCACCCAAGTCTCCAAAGTCTGCTCTCTGAAAAAGTCCTTCTAAACCCTAGTCTCCAAACTCTGCTCTCTGTAACAGTCCTTCTACACCCCATTCTCCATACTCTGCTCACCCAAAGGATACTTCTGCACCCCAGTCTCTATCCTCTGCTCTCTGCAACTTTCTTTTTGAACCCCAGTCTCCAGCATCTGCTCTCTGCAACAGTCCTTCTCCACCCCAGTCTCCAAACTGTGCTCTCTGTAACAGTCCTTCTGGACCCAAATCTCCAACCTCTACTCTCTGCAACAGTCCTTTTACACCCCAGTCTAAAACCTCTGATCTCAGCAAAAGTTTTTCTGCACCCCAGTCTCCAACCTCTTCTCTCTGTAACAATCCTTCTGCACCTCAGTCTCCAACCTTTGCTCTCTGCAAGGGTTTTTCTGCACCTCAGTCTCACCCCTCTACTCTCTGTAAAAGTACTTCTGCACCTCAGTCTCAAAACTCTGCTATAGGTAAGATCCTTCTGCACCCCAGTCTCCAAACTCTGCTCTGTAACAGGCCTTCTGCACCCGAGTCTCCAAACTCTGCTCTCTGTATCATTTCATCTGCAACCCAGTGTCCAACCTGTGCTATCTGCAACGATCCTTCTGCACCCCAGTCTCCAACATCTGCTCTCCGCAACAGTTCTTCTGTACCTCAGTCTGAAAAATCTGCTCTCTTCAACAATCCCTCTGCACCCTAGTCTCCAACCTCTGCTCTCTGTAACAGTCTTTCTGAATGTCTGTCTCCTACCTCTGCTCTCTGTAAGACCCTTCTGAAACCCAGTCTGCAAACTCTGCTCTCTGTAACAGGCCTTCTGCATACCTATCTAAAACCTCTGCTAGCTGCAACAGTCCTTGTGAATCCCAGTCTCCAACATCTGCTACCTGCAACAGTTCTTCTGTACCTCAGTCTAAAAACTCTGCTCTCTGCAAAAATGTATCTGTACCCCAGTTTCAAAACTCTGGTCTCTGTAACAGTCCTTTTGTAACTCAGTCTCCAATCACTGCTCTCTTTAACAGTCCTTCTACACCCAAGTCTCCATACTCTGATTGCCCCAACGGTCCTACTGCACCCCAGTGTCCAAACTCTGTTCTCTACATCGGTTCTTCTGCAACCCAGACTCCAAACTCTCCTCTCTGTAACAGTCTTTCTGTATCACAGTCTCCAACCTCTGTTCTCTGTAAGGGTCCTTATTCACCCCAGTATCCAAACTCTGCTTTATGGATAAGTCGTTTTAAACCACAGTCTCCAAACTCTGCCCTTTGTAACCATCCTTCTGCAACTCAGTCTGCAACCTCTGCTCTCTGCACCAGTCCTTCTGCACCCCAGTCTCCATCCTCTGTACTCTTCAACAGTCCTTTTGCACCCCAGTCTCCAACATCTGCTCTCTGCAACAGTCATTCTGCACCCCAGTCTCCAAACTTTGCTCTCTGTAACAGTCCTTCTGTACTGCATTCTTCAACCTCTGCTCTCTGTAAGGGTACTTCTGCACCAGAGTCTCCAGCCTCTGCTTTCTATGTCAGTCCTTCTACAATCCAGTCTCTAATCTCTGCTCTGTGTAACTGTACTTCTGCACCTTACTCTCCAACCTCTGCTCTCTGCTACAGTCCTTCTGAACCCCAATCTCCAACCTCTACTCTCTGCAACAGTCCTTGTACATCCAAGTCTAAAACCTCTGCTCTCTGCATCAGTCCTTCTGCACCCCTGTCTCCAACCTCTGCTCTCTGTAGCAATCCTTCTGCACCTCAGTCTCCAACCTCTGATCTCTGCAACGGTCCTTCTGCACCTCAGTCTTCGACCTCTACTCTATGTAACAGTGCTTCTGCACCTCAGTCTCCAATCTCTGCTCTCTGTAAGATCCTTCTGCATCTCAGTCTCCAAACTCTGCTCTCTATAACAGTCCTTCATCACCCCAGTCTTCAAATTGTGCTCTCAGTAACAGGCCTTCTGCACTCCATTCTCCAACCTCTGCTCTCTGTATCAGTCCATCTGCACCCCAGTCTCCAACATCTGCTATCTGTAACTGTTTTTCTGCACCCCAGTCTTTAACCTCTGCTCTCTGCAACAGTCCTTCTGCACCCCAGGCTCCAACCTCTGCTTTCTGCAACAGTCCTTCTGCACCCAAGTCTAAAACCTTTGCTCACTGCAAAATTTCTTCTACACCCCAGTCTCCAAACTCTGCTCTCTGTAATGATCCTTCTGCACCCCAGTCTCGAACCTATGCTCTCTGCAACAATCCTTCTGCACCTCAGTGTCCAAACTCTTCTCTCTGCAAAGATCCTTTGGCACCCCAGTCTAAAACCTCTGCTCACTGCAACAGTCATTGTGAACCCCAGTCTCCAACATCTGCTCTCAGCAACAGTTCTTCTGTACTTCAGTCTGAAAACTCTGCTCTCTGCAAAAATCCATCTGCACCCCAGTCTCCAACCTCTTGTCTCAGTACCACAGTCTCCTACCTCTGTTCTCTGTAAGGGTCCTTATTCACCCCAGTATCCAACGTCTGCTTTCTGTATCAGTCGTTTTGCACCACAGTCTCCAAACTCTGCCCTCTGTAAGAGTCCTTCTGCAACTCAGTCTGCAAACTCTGCTCTATGCAACAGTCCTGGTGCACCCCAGTCTCCATCCTCTGCTCTCTGCAACATTCCTTCTGCACCCAGTCTCCAACATCTGCTATCTGCAACAGTCATTCTCCACCCCAGTTTCCAAACTCTACTCTCTGTAAGAGTCCTTCTGTACTGCATTCTCAAAACTCTGCTCTCTGTAAGGATACTTCTGCACCTGAATCTCCAAACTCTGCTTTCTGTATCAGTCCTTCTGCACTCCAGTCTCCAAACTCTGCTCTGTGTAATTGTCCTTCTGCACCTTAGTCTCTAACGTCTGCTCTCTGCTACAGTTTTTCTGGACCCCAGTCTCCATGATCTACTCTCTGCAACAGTCCTTCTACACTCCAGTCTCCAACCTCTGCTCTTTGTAAGAGTCCTTCTTTACTAAAGACTCTAAAATCTGCTCTCTCTAATGGTCCTCCTGTACCCCAGTATTCAACCTCTGCTTCTTGAATCATTTCTTCTGCACTTCTGTCTCAACCCTCTGCTCTCTATAACCAGTCCTTCTGGATCTCAGTCTCCAACCTCTGCTCTCTGCAACAGTTCCTTATGCACCCAAATTTCCAACTTATGCTCTATGCACAAGTCCTTTTGCACCCCAGTATCCAAACTCTGCTCTCTGTAACAATCCTTCTACACCCCAATCTCCAAATTCTGCTCTCTGCAGCAGTTCTTCTTAACCCCAGTCTCCAACCTCTGCTCGCTGTAATATGCTTCTGTACCCCAGTATCCAAACTCTACTCTCTGTAACAGTTCTTCTGCACCGCAGTCTCCAAACTCTGCTCTCTGTTACACTCCTTCTGCACCTCAGTCTCCAACCTCTACTCTCTGCAATGGTCCTTCTGCAACCCTGTCTTAAACCTCTGTTCTTGCAACAGTCCTTCTGCTCCATGTCTCCAATCTCTGCTCTCTGTATAAGTCCTTTTGTACCCCAGTCTCCAATCTCTGCTCTCTGTAACGGTCCTTCTGCACCCCAGTCTCCAACCTCTGCTTTCTGTATCAGTCCTGCACCTCAATCTCCAACCTCTGCTATATGTAAGAGTCCTTCTGAACCTCAGTCTCTATCCTTGCTCTCTGCAACAGTCCTTTTGCAACCCAGTCTCCAACCACTGCTCTCTGCAACAATTCTTCTGCACCCCAGTCTCCAACCTCTGCTCTCTGTAAGATCCTTCTGCACCCCAGTCTCCAACCTCTGCTCTCTGCAACAGTCCTTCTGCACCTCAGTGTACAACCTCTGCTCTCTGTAACAGTCCTTCTGCACCCTAGTATCCAACCTCTACTCTCTGCAAAATTTCTTCTGCACCCAGTCTTAAACCTGTGCTCTCTGTAAGTGTACTTCTGCACCGCAGTATCCAACATCTGCTCTCTGTAAGTATCGTTCTCCACCACAGTCTCCATCCTCTGCTCTTCACAATGATCATTCTGCACCTCAGTCTCCAAACTCTGCTCTCTGCAAAGATCCTTCTGCACCCCAGTCTTCAACCTCTGCTCTCTGTAACAGTATTTATGCAGCTAAGCCTCCAACCTATGCTCTCTCTAAGATCCTTCTGCACACCAGTCTACAACATCTGCTCTCTGAAACGATCCTTTAGAACCCCAGTCTCCAACCTCTGCTCCCTGTAATGGTCCTTCTGCAACCCAGGCTCAAAACTCTACATTTTGTATCAGTCCTTCTGCACCTCAGTCTCCTACGTCTGCTCTCTTTAACAGTTCTTCTGCACCTCAGTCTTCAACCTCTGCTCTCTGCAATTGTCCTTCTGCAAGTCAGTCTTCAGACTCAACTCTCCGTAACAGTTATTCTGCATCTCAGTCTCCAAACTCTACTCTCTGTAAGATACTTTTGAAAACCAATCTCCAAACTCTGCTCTCTGTAACAGTCCTTCTGCACCACTTCTCCAAACTCTGCTCTTTGTAACAGGCTTTCTGCACCCCAGTCTTCAACATCTACTCCTGGAACAGTCTATATGCACACAAGTCTCCAACCTCTGCTCTCTGCCACAGTCATTATGTACCCAAGTCTCCAACATCTGCTGTCTCCATTAGTCTTTCTGCACATCAGTCTAAAAACTCTGCTCCCTGCCACGATCCTTCTGCCCCCCCAGTCTCCAACCTGTTTTCTCTGCAACAGTCTTTCTGCACCGCAGTCTCAAAACTCTGCTCTCTGTAACATTCTTTCTGAACCACAGTCTCCAACCTCTGCTCTATGCAACAGTCTTTCTGCAACCCAGTCTCCAACTTCTGCTGTCTGCAAGAATAATTCTTCACCCCAGTCTCCAACATCTGTTTTCTGTATCAGTCCTGGACCACAGTCTCCAAAATATACTCTCAGTAACAGTCCTTCTGCACCTCAGTCACCAACCTCTGCTCTCTGCAACAGTCCTTCTGCACCCCAGTGTCCAACCTCTTCTCTCTGCAACAATCCTTCTGCACCCCAGTCTCCAAAGTCTGCTCTCTATCACAGTCCTCCTGTATATCAGACTCCAACGTCTGCTCACTGTAAGATTCTTCTGCACCCCAGTCTTCAACCTCTGCTCTTCCCAACGGTCCTTCTGCACCCCAGTCTCTAACCTCTGTTCTCTGCATCAGTCCTTCTGCACCATAGTCTTCAACATCTACTCTATGTAACAGTTATTTTCCATCCCAGTCGCCAACGTCTGCTCTCTATAACAGTCCTTTTGTACTGCAGTCTCCAACCACTGCTCTCTCTAAGGGTCCTTCTGGAACCCAATCTCCTACCTCTCCTAACTGCAACAGTCCTTTTACACCCAAGTCTAAACCCTCTGCTCTTTGCAACAGTCTTTCTGCACCCAGTCTCCAAGCTCTTCTCGATGCTACGATCCTTCTGCAACTCAGTCTCCAAACTCTACTCTTTGTAACAGTGCTTCTGCACAACAGTCTCCAACCTCTGCTCTCTGTAAGATCCTCCTGCAACCCAATCTCCAAAGTCTGCTCTCTCTAACAGTCCTAGTGCACCCCAGTCTCAAAGCTCTGCTCTCTGTAACAGGCTTTCTTCACCCCAGCCTCCAAACTCTGCTCTCTCTATCTGTCCTTCTGGACCCCAGTCTCCAACCTCTGCTATCTGCAACAATCCATATGCACCCTGTCTCCAACCTATGCTCGCAACAACAGTCCATGTACACCCAGTCTTTTACATCTGCTCTCTGCAACAGATCTTCTGTACCTCAGTCTGAAAACTCTGCTCTCTGCAACAATCTTTCTGCACCCCAGTCTCCAAACTCTGCTCTCTGTAACAGTCCTTCTGTACATCAGTCTCCAACCTCTGCTTTCTGTAACACCCTTTTAAACCGAGTCTGCAAACTCTGCTCACTGAAACACTCCTGAACCCCATTCTCCAATCTCTGCTCTCTGTAACAGGCCTTCTGCACCCCAGTCTCCAACCACTGCTCTCTGTAAGAGGCATTCTTCACCCCAGTCTCCAACAGCTACTCTCTGTAATGATGCTTGTGCACCCCAGTCTCCAACCACTTTTCTCTGCAACAGTCCTTCTGCACCCCAGTCTCCAACCTCTGCTCTGGGTAAGATTTTTCTGCACACAAGTCTCCAACCTCTACTCGCTGTAACATTTCTCTGGAACCCAGTCTCCAAACTCTGCTCCGTGTAACAATAATTCTGGACCTCAGTCTCAAACCTCTGCTCTCTTCAAAGGTGCTTCTTCACCCTAGTCCCCAAACTCTGTTCTCTGCAACAGTCGTTCTGCACCCCAGTCTTTAATCTCTGCTCTCTATAGCAGTCCTTCTGTACCAGAGTCTCCAACCTCTGCTCTCTTTATCTGTCCTTCTGCATCCCAGTCACCAATATCTGCTTTCTCTATAAGTCCTCCTGCACCCCAGTCTCCAACCTCTGCTCTCTTTAACAGTCTTTCTGCACCCCAGTCTCAAACCTCTTGTTTCTGCAACAGTTCTTCTGCACCCACGTCTCCACCCTGTACTTTCTGCAACATTCCTTCTGCACCCGAGTATCCTACCTGGGCTCTCTGTAAAAGTCCTTTGCACCCCAGTCTCAAAACTCTGCTCTCTGTAACGATGCTTCTGCACCCCAGTCTCCAAACTCTGCTCTCTGTAACAGTCCTTCTATACCTCAGTCTCCAAACTCTGCTCTCTGTAACGGTCCTTCCCCACCCCAGTCTCCAAACTCTGCTTTGTGTATCAATCGTTCTACAACCCAGTCTCCAACCTCTGCTCTCTGTAACAGTCCTTCTGCACCTCAGTCTCCAACCTCTGCTCTCTGTAACAGTCTATCTGCACCCCAGTCTCAAATCTATTCTCTCTGCAACATTTCTTCTGCACCCCAGTATCCAACCTATGCTCTCTGTAACTGTCCTTCTACACCCCAGTCTCCAACCTCTGCTCTCTGTAAGATTCTTCTGCAACTCAGTCTACAACCTCTGCTCTCTGCAACAATACTTCTGCACCCCAGTCTTCAAACTCTGCTCTCTGTAACATTCTTTCTGCACCTAAGTCTCTAACCTCTGCTCTCTGTAAAAATCTTTCTGCAATTTAATCTCCAAACTCTGCTCTCTGTAACAGTCTTTCTGCACCACAGTATCCAACCTCTGCTCTCTGTAATGATCCTTGTGCACCTCAGTCTCCAACCAATGCTCTCTGTAACAGGCCTTCTGCACTGCAGTCTCCAACCTCTTGTCTCTGTAACAGTTCTTCTGCACCCCAGTCTTCAAGCTCTACTCTCTGTTACAGTCCTTCTGCACCCGAATCAAAAATCTGCACTCTGTTACAATTCTTCTGAACCCCAATCTCAAAACTCTGCTCTCTTTAGCAGTTCTTCTGAACCAGAATCTCCAAACTCTGCTCTCTGTAACACTCATTATGCAACCCAGTCTCCATCCTCTGCTCTCTGTAAGAATCCTTCTGCACCCCAGTCTCCAACCTCTGCTCTCTATAAAAGTCCTTCTGCACCTTAGTTTCCAAACTCTGCTCTCTGTAACAGTCCTTCTGCACCCCAGTCTCCAACATCTTTTCTCTGCAATGGTTCTTCTGCACCTCTGTCTCCAAACCCTGCTCTCTGTAACAGTCCTTCTGTACTGCAGTCTCCAACCTCTTCTTTCTGTAACGGTCCTTCTGCACCCCAATTGCCAACCTCTTTTTTCTGTAATAGTCCTTCTGCCCCTCAGACTACAACTTATGCTCTCTGTAACAGTCCTTCTGCACCTCAGTCTGAAACCTCTACTCTCTGCAATGATCCTTCTGTACTCCAGTCTCCGAAATGTGCTATCTGTAACAGTCTTTCTGCACCCCAGTTTCAGACCTCTGCTCTCTGTAAAAGGCCTTCTGCACTCCAGTTTCCAAACTCTGCTTTCTGTAAAAGGCCTTCTGCACTCCAGTCTCCAACCTCTTCTCTCTACAACAATTTTCTGCACCTCAGTTTCCAAACTCTACTCACTGCAACAGTCTTTCTGCACCCTAGTCTCCAACCTCTGCTCTCTGTAAGATTCTTCTTCGCCTCAGTCTCCAACCTCTGCTCTCTGTAACAGTCAATATGAACCCCAGTATCCAAACTATGCTCTCTGTAACAATCTTCTGCACCTAAATCTCCAACCTCAGCTCTCTTCATCGGTGCTTCTGCACCCCAGTCTCCAAAATCTCTTCTCTGCTACAGTCCTTCTACACACCAGTTTCCAACCTCTGCTTTCAATATCAGTTCTTCTGTACCCCAGTCTCTAACCTCTGCTCGTTGTAACAGTCCTTCTGCACCTCAGTCTACAACCTCTGCTCTCTGTAAATATCCTTCTGCACCCCATTCTCAAACCTCTGCTCTCTGCAGTAATCCTTCTGCACCTCAGTTTCCAAACTCTGCTCTCTGCAACGATTCTTCTGTACCCCAGTCTCCAACATCTTCTCTCTGAAACAGCCTTTCTGCACCTCAGTCTCCAGCCTCTGCTCTTTGTACCAATCCTTCTGCACCTTAGTCTCCAACCTCTGCTCTCTAAAACAGTCCTTCTGTACCTCAGTCACCAACATCTGCTCTCTGTAACAGGCCTTATGCACCCCAGTCTTTAAACTCTGCTCTCTGTAACAGTGCTTCTGCACCCCAGTATCGAACCTCTGCTCTCTGTAACAGTCCTTCTGCACGTGAGTCTCCAAACTCTGCTCTCTGTAACAATCCTTCTGCACCCCAGTCTCCAACCTCTGCTCTCTGTGCAGTTCTTCTGTACCACAATCTCCAACCTCTGCTCTCTGTAACGAAACTTCTGCAACCCAGTCTGAAACATCTGCTCTCTTCAATGATCTTTCTTCTACCCATTCTCCAAAGTTGCTCTCTGTAACAGTCCCTTTGTATCGCAGTCTCCAACCTCTTCTCTTTGTAATGGTCCTTCTGCTCACCAATTGCCAACCTCTGGTTTCTGTAACAGTCGTTCTACACCTCAGACTCCAAACTCTGCTCTCTGTAAAAGTCCTTCGGCACCTCATTCTAAATCCTCTGCTCTATGCAACGATCCTTCTGCACCCCAGTCTTCAAACTGTGCTATCTGTAACAGTCCTTCTGCACCCCAGTCTCCAACCTCTGCTCTCTGTAACAGGCCTTCTGCACCCCAGTCTCCTAACTCTGCTCTCTGTAACAGGCCTTCTGCACCCCTGTCTCCCACCTCTTCTCTCTGCAACGATCCTTCTGAACCTCAGTCTCCAACCTCTGCTCTCTGCAACAGTCCTTTTGCACTCCAGTCTCCAATTTGTGCTCTCTGTAAGATCCTTCTGCACCCCAGTCTCCAACATCTGCTCTCTTTAACAGTCCTTCTGCACCCCAGTATCCAACGTCTGCTCTCTGTAAAAGTCCTTCTGCACCTCAGTTTCCAAACTTTGCTCTCTGTAGTGGTCCTTCTGCACCCCAGTCTCCAACATCTGCTCACTGCAATGATCCTTCTTCTCAACAGGCTCCAACCTCTGCTCTCTGCAATTGTCTTTCTGCACCCCAGTCTCCAAACTCTGCTCTCTCTAACAGTCCTTCTGTACCGCAGTCTCGAAACTCTTCTCTCTGTAACGGTCCTTCTGAACCCCAATTGCCAACCTCTGGTTTCTGTAACAGTCCTTCTGCAAATCAGACTCCAACCTCTGCTCTCTATTACAGGTCTTCTGCAACCCAGTCTCCAAACTCTGCTCTGTAAAAGGACTTCTGCACCCCAGTCTCCAAAAACTTCTCTATGCAACCATCCTTTTGCACCACAGTCTCCAACCTCTGTTCTCTGCAACAGTCCATCTGCACCCCAGGCTTTAAACTCTGCTCTCTGTAATAGTCCTTCTGTACCGCAGTCTCCAACCTCTTCTCTCTCTAACGGTCATTCTGCACCCCAGTTTCTAAATGCTTCTTTCTGTATCAGTTATTCTGCACCCCAGTCTCCAACCAGTGCTCTCTTTATAAGTCCTTCTGCACCTCAGTCTCCAAAGTCAGCTTTCTGCAACAGTCCTTCTATACCCCAGTCTGTAACCTCTGTGCTCTGCAATGATCCTTCTGCACCACAGTCTCCAACGTCTATTCTCTGCAACAGTCATTCTGACCCCAGTCTCCAGCCTCTGCTCTCTGTAAGATCCTTCTGCACCCCAGTTTCCAAACAGTGCTCTCTGTGACATTCCTTCTGAACCCCAGTCTCCAGCCTCTGCTATTTGTAACAGTACTTCTGTACCACAGTCTCCAGTCTCTGCTCACTGCAACATTTCCTCTGCACACCAGTCTCCAAACTGTGCTCTCTGTAACTGTCTTTCTGACCCCAGTCTCAAACCTCTACTCTCTGTAACGATCTTTCTGCACCCCAGTCTTCAACCTCTGCTCTCTGCAACGATCCTTCTGAACCTCAGTTTGCAACCTCTGCTCTCTGCAACGATCCTTCTGAACCTCAGTTTGCAACCTCTGCTCTCTGCAACTATTCTTCTGCACCGCAGTTTCCAACCTCTGCTCACAGGAACACTCCTTCTACACCTCTGTCTCCAACCTCTCTTCTCTATACAAATCCTTCTGCACCTCAGTATCCAACGTCTGCTCTATTTAACAGTCATTCTGCACCTCAGTCTCCAAATTCTGCTCTCTGTAACAGGATTTCTGCACCCCAGTCTCTAAACTTTGCTCTCTGTGACAGTTCTTCTGCACCCCAATCTTGAACCTCTGCTCTCTGTAACAGTCCTTCTGCAACCCAGTCTCCAACCTCTTCTCTCTGCAATGATCCTTCTGCACCTCAGTCTCCAACCTCTGCTCTCTGCAACAGTCCTTCTGCACCCAAGTCTCCAGACTCTGCTCTCTTTAAGATCCTTTTGCATCCATTTCTCCAACCTCTGCTCTCTGTAACAGTCCTCATTCACCCCACTATCCAACCCCTGCTCTCGGTAAAATTCCTTTTGCACCTCAGTCTCCAACCGTTGCTCTTTGTAATGGTCCTTCTGTACCCCAGTCTCCAACCTCTGTTCTCTGTAACAATCTTTCTGCACCTCAGTCTCCAACATCTGGTCTCTGTAACAATCCTTATGCATCCCAGTCTCCAACATCTGCTCTCTACAATGTTTTTTCTGCACCAAAGTCTCAAACTCTCCTCTCCCTAACAGTCCTTCTATACTGCAGTCTCCAACCTCTTCTCTCTATAAAGGTCTTTCTGCACCCCAATTGCCAACATCTGCTTTCTGAAACAGTCCTTCTGCACCTCAGATTCCAACCTCAACTCTCTGTAACAGTCCTTCTAAGTCTCAGTCTGAAACCTCTACTCTCTGCAACGATCCTTCTGCACCCCAGTCTTCAACATCTGCTCTGTGTAACAGGTCTTCTGCACCCCAGTCTCCAAACTGTGCTCTCTTTAACAGGCCTTCTGCACCCCAGTCTCCACCCTATTCTCTCTGCAATGATCCTTCTACACCTCAGTCTCTAACCTCTGCTCTCTGCAACAGTCCTTCTAAACCCCAGTCTGCAACCTCTGCTCTCTGCAACGATTCTTCTGCATTCCAGTCTCCAAACACTGCTCTCTGCAACAGTTTTTCTGCACCCCAATCTCCAACTTCTGCTCTCTGCTACAGTACTTCTGCACCCCAGTCTCCAACCTCTGTTCTCTGCAATATTTCTTCTGCATCCCAGTCTCCAAACTCTGCTCTCTGTAGCGATCCTTCTGTACTTCATTCTCCAACCTCTGCTCTCTGCAACGAACCTTCTGCACCCCAATCTCCAAACTCTGCTCTCTGTAAGAATCCTTTTGCACCCCAGTCTCCAAAGGCTCCTCTCTGTAAAAGTCCTTCTGCACCTCAGTCTTCAAGTTCTGCAATCTTTAACAGTCCTTTTGCACCCCAGTCTCAAATATCTGCTCTCAGAAATGATCTTTCTGCACCTCAGTCTTCAACCTCTGCTCTTTTTAATACTCCTTCTGCACCCCAGTCTCTAACATCTGCTCTCTGCAATGATCCTCCTTGTCTTCAGGATCCAACCTTTGCTATCTGCAATGGTCCTTCTACACCCCAGTTTCTAAACTCTGCTCTCTGTAACAATCCTTCTGCACCTCAGTCTCCAAACTCTGCCCTCTGAAACAGTCCTTCTGCACCCCAGTCTCCAACCTCTGCTCTCAGTAACAGTATTTCTGCACCCTAATCTCCAAACTCTGCTCTGCAACACTCCTTCTGCACCCCAGGCTCCACCCTATACTCTCTGTAAAAGTACTTCTGCACCTCAGTCTCCAACCTCTGCTCTCTGTTATATCCTTCTGCAACCCATTCTCCAAACGTTGCTCTATGTAACAGTCCCTCTGAACCCCAGTCTCCAAACTCTGCTCTCTGTAACAGGCCTTCTGCACCCCAGGCTTCAACTTCTTCTCTCTGTAACAGGCTTTCTGCACCCCAGTCTTTAACCTGTGCTCTCTGCAACGATCCTTCTGCACCCTAGTCTCCAAACTCTGTTCTCTGTAAAAGTCTTTCTGCACCCCAAGATCCTACATCTGCTCTCTATAACAGTCGATCTGCACCTCAGTCTGAAAACTCTGCTCTCTGCAAAAATCTTTCTGCACCAGAGTTTCCAAACTTTGCTCTCTGTAACAGTCCTTCTGAACCTCAGTCTCCAAATGCTCTCTGTAAGTTCCTTCTGCAACCCAGTCTCGAAATTGTGTTATCTGTAACAGTCCTTCTTCACCCCAGTCTCCAATGTCTGCTCTCTGTAACAGGCCTTCTGCACCCCATTCTAGATTCTCTGCTCTCTGTATCAGGCCTTCTGCACCCCAGTCTCCAACCTCTTCTCTCTGCAAGGATCCTTCCTCACCTCAGTCTCCAAACTCTGCTTTCTGCAACAGTCCTTCTGTACCACAGTCTCAAAACTCTGATTTCTGTATCAGTCTTTCTGCACAACTGTTTTCAACCTCTCCTGTCTGTAACAGTCCTTCTGAACCTCTGTCTTCAACCTCTGCTCTCTGCAACCTTAATTCTGAACCCCATTCTGTAACCTCTTCTCTCTCCAACAGTCCTTCTGAACCAAAGTCTCCAACATCTGCTCTCTGCAACAGTCCTTCTTTACCCTAGTCCTTAAACTCTGCTGTCTGTACCAGTCCTTCTGTACTGCTGTCTCCAATCTCTGCTCTCTGTAACCTTAATTCTGCACCCCAGTCTCCAACCTCTTCTTTCTGTACCAGTACTTCTGCACCCCAGTCTCCAACCTCTGAATCATGTAACATTTTACTGCACCTCAGTCTCCAACTTCTGCTCTATGTGAGAGTTCTTCTGCAGCCCAGTCTCCAACCTCTACTCTCTGCAACAATTCTTCTACTCCACAGTCTCAAACATCTGCTCTCTTTAAACAGTCCTCCTGTATTGCAGTCTTCAAACTTTGCTTTCTGTAACGGTCCTTTTACACTCCAGACTCCAACCTCTGTTTCTGTATCAGTTCTTCTGCACCCTAGTCTGCAACCTCTACTCTCTGTGACAGTCTTTCTACTCCTCAGTCTTCAAACTCTTCTCTCTGCAACAGTCCTTCTGCACCCAAGTCTCCAACACCTGCTACCTGTAACAATCCTTCTACACCCCAGTCACCGACCTCTGCTCCCAGCAATGGTCCTTCTACAAATAAGTCTGCAATGTCTACTGTCTGTAACATGCATTCTGCACCTCAGTCTTCCAACTCTGATCTCTATAAGATCCTTCTGCAACCCAGTCTCCAAACTCTGCCCTCTTCAACGATCCTTCTGCACCCCAGTTTCCAAACCCTGCTCTCTCTAACAGTACAGTTGCACCTCAGTCTCCAAACTCTGCTCTCTGTAAGATGTTTCTGCAACCCTGTCTCAAAACTCTGCTCTCTGTAACAGTCCTTCTGCACCCCAGTTTCCAACTTCTGCTCTCTGCAACAGTACTTCTAAACCCCAGTCTCCAACCTCTGCTCTCTGCAACAGTCCTTCTACACCCAGTCTACAACATCTTTTCTCTGCAACAGTCCTTCTGCACCTCAGTCTGAAATCTCTGCTCTCTGCAACGATCCTTGTTCACCCCAGTCTCAAAACTCTGCTTTCTGTAACAGTCTTTGTGCACTTCATTCTCAAACCTCTGTTTTCTGTAACACTCTTTCTGCACCCTGTCTCCAAACTCTGCTCTCTGTAAGAATTTTCTGCTCCAAGGTTTCCAAACTCTGCTCTCTGTAACATTTCTTCTGGGACCCAGTCTCCAACCTCTGCTCTCTGTAACAGTCCTTCTGCTCTCCAGTCTCCAACCCTGCTCTCTGTAACAGTCCTTCTGTACTACAGTCTCCAACCTCTGCTCTCTGTAACTGTCATTCTGTACCACAGTCACTAAACTCTGCTCTCTTCAAAGGTCCTTCTGCACCCCATTCTCCAACCTCTGTTGTCTGCAAGAGTCCTTCAGCATCTCAGTATCCAACCACTTCTCCCTGCCACAATCCTTTTGCACCCCAGTCTCCAACATCTGATCTCTGAAAAAGTATTTCTGCACCTGAGTTTCCAACATCTGCTCTCTGCAACAGTCCTTCTGCACCTCAGTCTGAAAACTCTGCTCTCTGCAATGATCCTTGTGCACCCCAGTCTCCAACCTCTGCTCTATGTAACAGTCCTTCTGCACCTCAGTCTCCAACCTCTGCTCTCTGCAACAGTTCTTCTGCACCCCAGTCTCCAACAACTTCTCTCTGCAACAGTCCTTCTAAACCCCAGTCTCCAACCTCTTCTCTCTGCAAGGATCCATCTGCATCCCAGTCTCCAACCATTGCTCTCTGCTACAGTCCTTCTGCACCCCAGTCTCCAACCTCTGCTCTCTGCAACATTTATTCTGCACCCCAGTCTCCCACCTGTGCTCTCTGTATCTGTCCTGCTTCACCCCAGTCTCAAATCTCTGCTCTCTGTAGCGATCCTTCTGCACCTGAATCTTCAACATCCGATCTCTGCAAGGATCCTTTTTTAACCACAGTCTCCAAACTCTGCTCTCCGCAACAGTCCTTCTGCACCTCAGACTCCAAGCTCTGCTCTCTGTAACAGTTCTTCTGCACCCCAGTCTCCAAATTCTGCTCTCTGTAAAAGGCCTTCTGCACCCCAGACTTCAACCTCTGCTCTCTGTAACAGGCCTTCTGCACCCCACTCTCCAACCTGTGCTCTCTCTAACGATTCGTCTGAACCACAGTCTCAAAACTCTACTCTCTGTAACAGTCCTCTGCACCCCAGAATCCAACATCTGCTTTCTGCTACATTACTTCTGCACCTCAGTATGAAAACTCTGCTCTATGCAACAATCCTTCTGCACCCCAGTTTCAAACCTTTGCTCTCTATAACAGAACTCTGAACCTCAGTCTCCAAAATCCTCTCTGTAAGATCCTTCTGAAACCCAGTCTCGAAACATTGCTATCTGTAACAGTTCTGCTTGACACCAATCTCCAAACTCTTCTCTCTTAAAGAATCCTTCTGCACCCCAGTCTCCAACCTATCCTCTCTGTAACAGTCCTTCTGCCCCTCAGTCTCCAACCTCTGCTCACTGTAATGATACTTCAGCACCCCAGTCTCCAAATTCTGCTCTCTGTAACAGTCTTCTGCACCCCAGTCTACAACATCTGCTCTCTGAAATGGTCCTTCTGCACCACAGTCTCCAAACTCTGTTCTCTAACAGTCCTTCTGCACCTCAGACTCCAACCTCTGCTCTCTGTATCAGTCCTTCTAAGTCTCAGTCTGAAACCTCTGATCTCTGCAACGATCCTTCTGAACCCCAGATTCCAAACTGTGCTATCTGTAACAATCCTTCTGCACAGAAGTCTCCAACGTCTTCTCTCTTACAGGTCTTCTGCACCCCAGTCTCCAAACTCTGCACTCTGTAACAGTCCTTCTGCACCCCAGTCTCCAATCTCTGCTTACTGTATCAGTCCATCTGCACCACAATTTCCAACCTCTGCTCTCTGTAATAGTCTTTCTGCATCTCAGTCTACAAACTCTGCTCTCTGTAACAGTCCTTCTGCACCCCAGTCTCCAACATCTGCTCTCTGCAACAGTCCTTCTGCACCAAATCTCCAACCTCTGCCTCTGTAACCCAGTCTCCAAACTCTGCTCTCTGCAACAGTCCTTCTGCACCCCAATCTCCAACCTGTGCTCTCCGCAACAGTCCTTCAACACCCCAGTGTCCAGCCTCTGCTCTCTGCAACAGTCCCTCTGCAACCCAGTCTCCAACCTCTGCTCTCTGTAACAATCCTTCTGCACCTCAGTCTTCAACCTCTGCTCTCTGAAACAGTCCTACTTCACCTCAGTCTCCAAAAACTACTTTCTGTAAATGTACTTCTGAACCCCTTCTCCAAACCCTGCTCTCCGTAATAGGCCTTCTGCACCCCAGTCTCCAACCTCTTTTCTCTATAACAATCCTTCTGCACCCCAGTCTCAGAATTTTGCTCTCTACAACGATCCTTCTGCACCCCAGTCCCCAAACGCTGCTCTTTGCAACAGTCCTTCTGCACCCCAGTCTCCAAAATGTGCTCTCTGCAAAAGTCCTTCTGCACCTCAGTCTGAAAACTCTGTTCTCTACTACGATCTTTCTGCACCCCAGTCTCCAACCTCTGCTCTCTGTAACAGTCCTGCTGCACAGCGGTCTACAACTCTGCTCCCTGTAAGATTCTTGTCCAACCTTATCTAAAAACTCTGCTCTCTGTAGGAATTCTACTGCACCCCACTCTCCAAACTCTGCTCTCTGCAATGATCCTTCCGCACCTCAGTCTCGAAACTCTACTCTCTGCAACAGTCCTTCTGCACCACAGTCTCAAAACTCTGCTGTCTGCAACGATCTTTCTGTACACCAATTTCCAAAGTCTGCTCTCTGCAACAGTCTTTCTGAACCCTAGTCTCCAACCTCTGCTCTCTGCAACGATCCCTCTGCACCCCGGTCTAAAAATTCTGCTCTTTACAACAATCCTTTTGCACCCCAGTTTCCAACCTCTGCTCTCTGCAAAAGTCCTTCTGCACCCCAGTCTCCAACATCTTCTCCCTGCAACAGTCTTTCTGCACCTTAGTCTTAAAACTCTGCTCTCTGCAACGATCATTTTGCACCCCAGTCTCCAAACTCTGTACTCTAAAACAGTTATTCTGCACCCAAGTATCCAACCTCTACTCTCTGTAACAGTCCGTCTGTACCGCAGTCTCCAACCTTGGTTCTTTGTAAGGGTACTTATGCACCCCAGTATCCAACCTCTGCTTTCTGGATCCGTCATTTTCCACCACAGTGTTTAAACTCTGCCCTCTGTAACAGTCTTTCCGCAACTCAGTCTGCAAACTCTGCTCTCTGCAACAGTACTTTTACACTCCAGTATTTATCCTCTGCTCTCTCCAACAGTCCTTTTGCAACACAGACTCCAACATCTGATCTCTAAAACAGTTCTTCTCCACCCCAGTCTCCAACTTCTGCTCTCTGTAAAAATCCTTCTGTACTGCAGTCTCCAAAATCTGCTCTCTGTAAGATCCTTCTGCAACCCAGTCTGTAAACTCTGCCCTCTGTAACAGACCGTCTGCACCCCTTCTCCAACCTCTGTTCTCTGTAACAGTCCTCGTGTAGTGCAGTCTCCAAAAAACTCTCTCTGTAACGATCCTTCTGCACCCCAGTCTCCAATCTCTGCTTTCTGTATCAGTACTTCTTCACCCCAGTCTCCGAACTCTGCTCTCTGCCACAGTCCTCCTTCACCAAAGTCTCAAACCTCTACTCCCTGCAACACTCCTTCTACACCTCAGTCTCTAAACTCTGCTCTCTGTAACAGTCCTTCTGTACCGCAGTCTCAAAACTCTGCTCTCTGTAATGGTCCTTCTGAACCCCAGTCTCCAACGTTAGCTTTCTTTATCAGTTCTTCTGCACCCCAGTCTCCAACCTCTGCTCTTAGTAACAGTCCTTCTGCACCCCAGTCTGCAACTTCTGCTCTCTGCAACATTTCTTCTGCACACCAGTCTTCATCTGTGATCCCTGTAACTGTCTTTCTGCACCCCAGTCTCCACCCACTGATCTCCATTAAAATTTTTTCTGGACCTCAGTCTCCAACCTCTGCTCTCTTTAACAGTCCTTCTGTAACGCAGTCTCAAAACTCTGCTTTATGTAATAGTCTTTCTAAACCCCAGACTCCAACGTCATCTTTAACTATCAGTTCTTTTGCACCCCAGTCTCCAAACTCTGCTCTCTGCAACAGTCCTTCTGCACCTCAATCTGAAAACTATGTTCTTTGCAACGATCCTTCTGCAACCCTGTCTCCAAACCCTGCTTTCTGTAACAGTCCTTCTGCACCCCAGTCTCCAACCTCTGCTCTTTGTAACAGGCCTTTTGCACCCCATTCTCCAACCTCTGCTCTCTGTGACAGTGCTTCTGCACCCCAGTCTCCAACATGTGCCCTCTTCAAAAGTCTTTCTGCACCTCAGTCTGAAACCTCTGTTCTCTACAACGAACTTTCTGCACCCTAGTCACCAACCTCTGCTCTCTGTAACAGTCCTGCTGCATCTTGGTCTACAACCTCTGCTCTCTGTAAGATCCTTGTGCAACCTTGTCTAAAAACTCTGCTCTCTTTAAAATTTATTCTGCACCCTAGTCTCTGACCTCTGCTCTCTGTAACAGGCCTTTTGCACGCCAATCTCCAACCTCTGCTCTCTGCAACAGTCCTTTTGCACCTCAGTCTCCAATCTCTGCTCTAAGCAACGATTCATCTGCACCTCAGTATCCAAACTCTACTCTCTGTAACAGTCCTTCTGCTCCCCAGTCTCTAACCTCTGCTGTCTGCAACAATCCTTCTTCACCCCAGTCTGCAACGTCTTCTCTCTGCAACAAACCTTCTGCACCCCAGTCTCCAACCTCTGCTCTCTGCAACGATCCTTCTGCACCCCAGTCTTCAACATCTGCTCTATGCAACAGTTCTTCTGCACCCCTGTCTCCAACCTCTGCTCTATGTAATATTCTTCTGCACCACAGTTTCAAAACTCTGCTCCAAGTAACATTCCATCTCTACCCTAGTCTCCAACCTCTGCTTTCTGTAACGGTACTGCTTCACATGAGTTACCAACCTCTGTTCTCAGTAACAGTCCTTCTTCTCCCCATCTCCAACCTCTTCTCTATAACAGTCCTTCTGCACCTCAGTCTCCAACATCTGCTCTCTGCAACAGTACTTCTGCACCCCTGTCTCCAACCTCTGATCTCTGTAAGATCCTTCTGCACCTCAATCTCAAACATGTGCTCTCTGCAACAGTCCTTCTACACCCGATTCTCTAACCTCTCTGCAACAGTCTTTCTGAACCACAGTTTCCAACATCTGCTCTCTGAAACAGTCCTTCTGTACCCTAGTCTCCAACGTATGCTCACTTTAACAGTCCTTCTGTACTGCGGTCTTTTTTTTTTTTTTTATTGTTGGTCGTTCAAAACATTACACAGTTCTTAATACATCATCTTTCACAGTTTGATTCAAGTGGGTTATGAACTCCCAACTTTACCCCGTATACAGATTGCTGTTTCACATCAGTTACCCTTCCATTGATTGACATATTGCCTTTCTAGTGTCTGATGTATTCTGCTGTCAGTCCTATTCTCTACTATCCCCCCTCCCCTCCCCTCCCCTCCCCTCCCCTTTTCTCATCCCTGTTTAATGTAAATCTTCTTCTCAAGCTCTTCGTCCTTACCCTGTCCTTGTTTACTCCCCTTATATCAAAGGGGTCATTTGGTATTTGTTTTTTAACGATTGACTAGCTTCACTTAGCATAATCTGCTCTAATGCCATCCATTTCCCTCCAAATTCTATGATTTTGTCGTTCCTTAATGCAGAGTAATACTCCATTGTGTATAAATGCCACATTTTTTTTATCCATTCATCTATTGAAGGGCATCTAGGCTGATTCCATAATCTTGCTATAGTGAATTGTGCTGCTATGAACATCGTTGTAGCAGTGTCTCTGTAACATGCTCTTATTAGGTCTTTAGGGAATAGACCGAGAAGGGGAATAGCTGGGTCAAATGGTGGTTCCATTCCCAGCTTTCCAAGAAATCTCCATACTGCTTTCCAAATTGGCTGCACCAATTTGCAGTCCCACCAGCAATGAACAAGAGTGCCCTTTTCCCCGCATCCTCTCCAGCACTTATTGTTGTTTGACTTCCTAATGGCTGCCAATCTTACTGGAGTGAGGTGGTATCTTAGGGTAGTTTTGATTTGCATTTCTCTAACTGCTAGCGATGGTGAGCATTTTTTCATGTACTTATTGATTGATTGTATGTCCTCCTCTGAGAACTGTCTGTTCAGGTCCTTGGCCCATTTATTGATTGGGTTATTTGTTATCTTATTGTCTAATTTTTTGAGTTCTTTGTATATTCTGGTTATTAGGGCTCTATCTGAAGTGTGTGGGTTAAAGATTTGTTCCCAGGATGTAGGCTCCCTGTTTATCTCTCTTATTGTTTCTTTTGCTGAGAAAAAACTTTTTAGTTTGAGTAAGTCCCATTTGTTGATTCTAGTTATTAACTCTTGCGCTATGGGTGTCCTATTGAGGAATTGGGGGCCCGATCCCACAGTATGTAGATCATAACCAACTTTTTCTTCTATCAGATGCCATGTCTCTGATTTAATATCAAGCTCCTTAATCCATTTTGAGTTAACTTTTGTGCATGGCGAGAGATAGGGGTTCAGATTCATTTTGATGCAAATGGATTTCCAGTTTTCCCAGCACCATTTGTTGAAGATGCTATCCTTCCTCCATTGCATGCTTTTAGCCCCTTTATCAAATATAAGATAGTTGTAGTTTTGTGGATTGGTTTCTGTGTCCTCTATTCTGTACCATTGGTCCACCCGCCTGTTTTGGTACCAGTACCATGCTGTTTTTGTTACTATTGCTCTGTAGTATAGTTTGAAGTCTGGTATCGCTATACCGCCTGATTCACTCTTCCTGCTTAGCATTGTTTTTGCTATTCTGGGTCTTTTATTATTCCATATGAATTTCATGATTCTTTTATCTATTTCTACAAGAAGTTCCATTGGGATTTTGATTGGCATTGCATTGAACTTATAGAGGACTTTTGGTAATATCGCCATTTTGATGATGTTAGTTCTACCTATCCATGAGCAGGGTATATTTTTCCATCTTCTAAGGTCTTCTTCTATATCTTTCTTTAGGGTTCTATAATTTTCATTATATAAATCTTTCACCTCTTTTGTTAGGTTGATTCCCAAGTATTTTATTTTTTGGGGGGATATTGTGAATGGAGTAGTTGTCCTCATTTCCGTTTCAGAGGATTTGTCACTGATATACAGGAATGCCTTTGATTTATGCGTGTTGATCTTATATCCTGCCACTTTGCTGAATTCATTTATTAGCTCTAATAGCTTCTTTGTAGACCCTTTTGGGTCTGCTAGGTATAGGATCATATCATCTGCAAATAGTGATAATTTAAGTTCTTCTTTTCCTATTTTTATGCCTTTAATTTCTTTTGTCTGTCTAATTGCTCTGGCCAGTGTTTCGAGGACTATGTTGAACAGAAGTGGTGAGAGAGGGCATCCCTGTCTTGTACCAGATCTTAGAGGGAATGCCTTCAATTTTTCTCCATTCAGAATGATGCTGGCCTGTGGCTTATCGTAGATTGCTTTTACAATGTTGAGGTATGTTCCAGTTATCCCTAATTTTTCTAGAGTTTTGAACATAAAGGGATGCTGTACTTTGTCGAATGCTTTTTCTGCATCTATCGAGATGATCATATGGTTCTTATTTTTAAGTCTATTGATGTGGTGAATAACATTTATTGATTTCCGTATATTGAACCAGCCTTGCATCCCAGGGATGAATCCTACTTGATCATGATGTATAATTTTTTTGATATGTATTTGAATCCGATTCGCCAGAATTTTATTGAGGATTTTTGCGTCAAGGTTCATTAGAGATATTGGTCTGTAGTTTTCTTTCTTTGAAGTGTCTTTGTCTGGTTTCGGAATCAGGGTGATGTTGGCCTCGTAGAATGAATTTGGAAGTTCTCCCTCTTTTTCTATTTCCTGAAATAGCTTGAAAAGTATTGGTGTTAGTTCCTCTTTAAAGGTTTTGTAAAACTCTGCTGTATACCCATCCGGTCCTGGGCTTTTCTTAGTTGGTAATCTTTTGATGGTTTCTTCTATTTCCTCTATTGTTATTGGTCTGTTTAGGTTGTCTATATCCTCCTGACTCAATCTGGGCAGGTCATAAGACTTAAGGAATTTATCTATGCCTTCACTATCTTCTATTTTATTGGAGTATAAGGATTCAAAATAATTTCTGATTATCTTCTGTATTTCTGAAGTGTCTGTTGTGATATTACCTTTTTCATCCCGTATGTTAGTAATTTGAGTTCTCTCTCTTCTTCTCTTCGTTAGCATGGCTAAGGGTCTGTCAATTTTATTTATTTTTTCAAAGAACCAACTTTTAGT
This sequence comes from Ictidomys tridecemlineatus, assembly GCF_052094955.1. Classification (NCBI taxonomy): domain Eukaryota; kingdom Metazoa; phylum Chordata; class Mammalia; order Rodentia; family Sciuridae; genus Ictidomys; species Ictidomys tridecemlineatus. The sequence continues at coordinate 34,615 of NW_027521778.1, forward strand.
CCTGTCAATTTTTTCAATTGTTTCTTTTGTTTCAATTTCATTTATTTCAGCTCTGATTTTAATTATTTCTTGCCTTCTACTTCTTTTGCTGTTGTTTTGCTCTTCTTTTTCTAGGATTTTGAGATGAAGTATGAGATCATTTATTTGTTGGTTTTTTCTTTTTTTGAGGAATGAACTCCAAGCAATGAATTTTCCTCTTAGAACTGCTTTCAATGTGTCCCATAGATTCCGATATGTTGTGTCTGTGTTTTCATTTGACTCTAGGAATTTTTTAATTTCCTCCTTGATGTCTTCTAAAACCCATTGATCATTCAGCAACCTATTGTTCATTCTCCAAGTGATGCTTGATTTTTCCTTCATTCTTTTATCGTTGATTTTCAGTTTTATTCCATTATGATCAGATAAGATGCATGGTATTATCTCTACCCCTTTATATTGTCTAAGAGTTGCCCTGTGACATAATATATGGTCTATTTTTGAGAAGGTTCCATGTGCTGCTGAGAAAAAAGTGTAACTACTTGATTTGGGGTGGTATAGTCTATATATGTCAATTAAGTCTAGGTTGTTAATTGTGTTATTGAGTTCTATAGTTTCTTTATTTAACTTTTGTTTGTAAGATCTGTCCAGTGGTGAGAGAGGTGTGTTGAAGTCTCCCATGATTATTGTATGGTGGTCTATTAGACTCTTGAACTTGAGGAGAGTTTGCTTGATAAACACAGCCGCACCATTATTTGGGGCATATATATTTATGATTGTTATGTCTTGTTGGTGTATGGTTCCCTTGAGCAGTATGAAGTGTCCTTCTTTATCCCTTTTGATTAACTTTGGTTTGAAATCTATTTTATTAGATATGAGTATGGACACTCCTGCTTGTTTCCGCATTCCATATGAGTGGTATGATTTTTCCCAACCTTTCACCTTCAGTCTATGAATATCTTTTTCTATCAGATGCGTCTCCTGTAGGCAGCATATTGTTGGGTCTTCTTTTGTGATCCATTCTACTAGCCTGTGTCTCTTAATTGGTGAATTTAAGCCATTAACATTTAGGGTTATTATTGAGATATGATTTGTTCTTCTAGCCATATTTGTTTATTGATGTTTCTAAACCTGATTTGTTATCCTCTTTGACTATTTTCCCCCTTTACTGTCCTATCTCCCATTGTTGGTTTTCAGTGTTATTTTCCATTTCCTCTTCCTGTAATGTTTTGCCAAGGATTTTTTGAAGAGATGGTTTTCTAGCTGCGAATTCTTTTAACTTTTGTTTATCATGGAAGGTTTTAATTTCATCTTCTATCCTGAAGCTTAATTTCGCCGGATACACGATTCTTGGTTGGAACCCATTTTCTTTCAGTGTTTGAAATATGTTATTCCAGGATCTTCTAGCTTTCAGGGTCTGTGTTGAGAGATCAGCTGTTATCCTGATTGGTTTGCCCCTAAATGTAATCTGCTTTCTTTCTCTTGCAGCTTTTAAAATTCTCTCCTTATTCTGTATGTTGGACATCTTCATTATAATGTGTCTAGGTGTGGATCTCTTATGATTTTGCACATTCGGAGTCCTGTAGGCTTCTAGGATTTGTGATTCTGTCTCATTCTTCAAGTCTGGGAAGTTTTCTTGTATAATCTCACTGAATAGTCTGCTTATTCCTTTAGTTTGGAGCTCTGTGCCTTCCTGTATCCCAATGACTCTTAAATTTGGTCTTTTGATATTGTCCCATAATTCTTGGATGTTCTGCTCATGGTTTCTTAGCAGACTTGCTGAGCTGTCTATGTTCTTTTCCAGTTGAAATACTTTGTCTTCATTGTCTGATGTTCTCTCTTCTAAGTGATCTAATCTGCTGTTAGTATTCTCAATTGAGTTTTTAAGTTGGTTTAATGATTCCTGCATTTCCAGGATTTCAATTTGTTTGTTTTTTATTACCTCTATCTCCCTGTGAAATTGATCTTTTACTTCCTGGATTTGTTTGTCAATGTGATCTTTCATTGTCTGATTTTGCTGTCTCATGTCTTCCTTGAGACTCCAGATCATCTGCAGCATATATATCCTGTACTCTTTATCTGACATTCCGTCTGTTGCAGCTATTACCTCTTCTAAAGTTGAGTTGACCTGCATTGCTTGTGGACCTTTCTTTCCTTGTCTTTTCATACTGCTCGCGTTTCTTCCTGCTTGGTGCAACTGTTGTGTTTTTGAAATTTACCTCCTATTTATTTATATTGCTCTTGTATAGTTGGGAAGTCTCCCTTGCAGGGCGGGTAGTGGCTGTGCTCCTCCCCTAATTAGGGTGGTCTGTCTACCACGCTAATTGGTCGCAGGTCTGCCCCCACTGCAGGCACTGGTGGCTGTTCTGCTCTGACCCCACTCCAATTGTGGTAACGTAACTACCACACCCTGGGGTCGTTGGTCCTGATCTGGATGTGGGTGGCGGCTCTGCTGTGCCCCCACTCCAATTGGTGTGACGTGTCTACCACGCTGGCAGACCTCTAGGCCGGTGGGTCGCAGTTCTGCACAGCCCCCACTCCCAATGGGGGTACCTGACTACCTCTCCAACGGGTCGCTGAGCCCCCTCCGGACCCAGGCGGCGACCCTGCTCCACCCCCACTCCAACCAGTGTGACGCGACTGCCTCAGTGTTACGTGTCCACCACGTTGGCAAGCTACCTGGCCTGTCTTGCCAGTGGGTCGCTGGTCCTATTCTAAGCGTGGGCGGCTTCTCTCTTCAGCACCAGCTGCATTTGGGGTTTCATGGTACCACGCCGGCGGGTCACTTGGCCTGCTCTGGGCGCAGGTGGAAGCTCCACTCTGCCCCCACAGCACCCAGCAGGACCCTGGCCGAGAAGCAGTCACCGCCGGTTCCCTAGCCTTGGGCCAAAGCAGCTTAGGTAGCAAGAACCCCGCCTTTCCTATCCGGATACACTCTCTCCGCTGGGAGCTGGCCCCAGCGAGTGACCCCCAGGGTTCCCCAGCCCCAGGCTAAAACTGTCTCGGGAGTCAGAACCCAGTTGCCCCAAGCTCAGCGCACGCTCCACTCGGAGCTCGCCTTCACAGGCAGTCTCCGCAGATTCCTCAGACCTGGGCCCGGTTAGCCCTGGGAACCCAAGTCCCGGGAATCCAAGACCCGCTGCTCAGTGCCCGGAGCACGCCTTGCCAGGCACGAGCCTTCAAGAGTATTCTCCACAGGATCCCTAGTCCCGATCCTGAGCAAGAAATCTGTCTGCTAGACGAAGGCAAATACCAGCCTGAATTCACCTGTTCCGTAGCTGAATGAGCTGAGATCAGCAGAACAATGGGATGATTACATCATCTCTCCAAGATGGAGGCCGCCGTCCTCCGTGGTCAGACCGGTGACTGGAACCGCAGCTTCTCTCCTCTGTCTCAAGCCGGAACTCCGCACCAAGCGCTGCCGATGTATCGCTGGCAGGAGCCCTCCGAATCCGTATCGCTGTTCTCCCTCTCCTCGCTGTTCTCCCGCTCCGGCTCCCTGCCGATTCCCAGCGCACGCCGCAGACAACCCACCGCGGAGCTATCAGGCTATGCGACCCTCCGTGCGGAGAAATGGAGCTCCCACTGCCGAACCTCGCACAATGGAAACCTGTCTATTAGATTCTGTAGCGCCTCAATTTCACTGGAAATTCCCAACAAGATATCCTTCAGCCGTTTCATATCTTCTTTCACTGGCTCAGTGATGCAGCGCACTGGGGTGATGCACTCCCTTCGCCGCCATCTTTCCTCCTTCCACCTTGTACTGCGGTCTTTAAAGTCTGCTCTCTGTAATTTTCCTTCTTCACCACAGTCTCCAACCTATTCTTTCTCTATCAGTCCTTCGGCACCCCAGTCTCCAACCAGTGATCTCTGTAATAGTCCTTCTGCATCTCAGTCTCCAAACTCTGCTCTCTGCAACATTTCTTCTGCACCCAAGTCTCCAAACTCTGTTCCCTCAAAAAGTCCTTCTACACCACAGTCTCGAACCTCTGCTATCTGCAAAAGTCCTTCTGCACCCCAGTCTCCAAAATCTGCTCTCTGTAACAATCCTTCTGCACCTCAGTCTCCAACCTCTACTCTCTGTAACAGTCGTTCCGTACCTCAGTCTCCAACCTCTGCTCTGTGTAAGATCTTTAGGCAACCAGTCTCCAAACTCTTCCCTCTGTAACAGTCCTTCTGCACCTTTTCTACAAACTTTTCTCTCTGTAACAAGCATTCTGCACCCCAGTCTTCAACCTCTGTTCTCTGTATCAGTCCTTCTGCACCCCAGTCTCAAACCTCTGCTCTCTACAACGATCCTTTTTCAACCCAGTCTCCAACGTCTGCTCTCTGCAACAGTCCTTCTGCACCCAAATCTCCAACAACTGCTCTCTGGAACAGTCCTTCTGCATCTCAGTCTGAAAATTCTGTGCTCTGAAATGATCCTTCTGCACTCCAGTCTTTAAACACTGCTCTCTGTATCAGTCTTTCTGCTTCCAAGTCTCCAACCTCTGCTCTCTGTAACAGTCCTTCTGCACACCAGTCTCCAACCTCTGCTCTCTAGAACAGTCCTTCTGCACCCTACTTACCAACATCTGCTCTATGCAACAGTTCTTCTGCACCTCAGTCTGAAAACTCTGCTCTCTGCAACGACACTTTTGCACCCCAGTCTCCTACCTCTGCTCTCTGTAACAGTCCTTCTGCACCACAGTCTCCCAAATCTGCTGTCTGTAAGATCCTTCTGACACCCAGTCTTTAAACTCTGCACTCTGTAACAGTCCTTTTGCACCCCAGTCTCCAAACTCTGCTCTCTGTAACAGTCCTTCTGCACCTCAGTCTCCAAACTCTGCTCTGTGTAACAGTCTTCTGCACCCAGTTTCTAAAATCTGCTCTCTGCACCAGTCCTTCTGCAGCCCAGTCTCCAACCTCTGCTCTCTGCAATGATCCTACTGCACCCCAGTCTTCAACCTCTGATCTCTAAAAGAGTCCTTCTGCACCTCAGTCTCCAACTTCTGCTCTCTGTAAGATCCTTCTTCACTTCTGTCTCCAACCTCTGCTCATTTCAACAATCCTTCTGCACACCAGTCTTCAACCTCTACTCTATGTAGCAGGACTTCTGCACCTCAGTCTCCAATCACTGCTCTCTGCAACAGTCCTTCTGCACCACAGTCTTAAAACTCTGGTCTCTGTTAGATCCTTCTGCACTCAAGATTCTAAACTCTGTTCTCTGTAACATTCCTTCTCTTCCCCAGTCTTTATCCTCTGCTTTGTGCAAGTGTCCTGCGGCACCTTAGTCTCCAACCTCTGTCCTCTGCAACAGTCTTTCTACTCCCAGTCTCTAACATCTGCTCCCTGTAACAGTCCTTCGGTACTGCAGTCTCCAACCACTGCTCTCCGTAACGGGCCTTCTGCACCCCAGTCTCCAAATACTGCTTTCGGTATCAGTCCTTCTGAACCTCAGTCTCAAACCTCTGCTCTCTGTATCTATCCTTCTGCACCTCAGTCGCCAACCTGTGCTCTCTGTATCATTCCTTTTGCACCCCAATCTCCAACCTCTGCTCTCTGTAACAGTTTTTCTATACCGCAGTCTCCAAACTCTGGTCTTTGTAACGGTCTTTATGCACCCCAATTTCCAACCTCTACTTTCTGTAACAGTCCCTCTGCACATCAGTCTGATACCTCTGCTCTCTACACGATCCTTCTGCACCCCAGTTTCAAAACATTGCTCTATGTGACAGTCCACCTGCACCTCAATCTCTCCTCTCTATAAGAGGCCTTCTGCATGCCAGTCTCCAAAGTCTTCTTTCTGTATCAGGCCTTCTGCATCCAAGTCTCCAACCTCGGCTCTCTGTAGCAGGACTTCCACAAATCAGTCTCTAAACTCTGCTCTCTGCAACAGTTCTTCTGCAGCATATTCTCCAACCTCTGCTCTCTACAACAGTCATTCTGCACCCTAGTTACCAACATCTGCTCTCTGCAACAGTCCTTCTGCACCCAGTCTCCAACATCTGCTCTCTGCAACAGTTCTTCTGCATCTCAGTCTGAAAGCTCTGCTCTCTGCAACGACCCTTCGGCACCCCAGTCTCCTACCTCTGCTCTGTAACAGTCCTTCTTCTTCTCAGTCTCCCAACTCTGCTCTCTGTAAGATCCGTCTGCAACCCAGTCTTTAAACTTTGCACTTTGTAACAGACCTTCTGCACAACAGTCTTCAACCTCTGCTCTCTGTAACAGGCCTTCTGCACCTCAGTCTCCAACCTCTTCTCTCTGCAAGGATTTTTCTCCACCCGAGTCTCCAACATCTGCTCTCTGCAACAGTCCTTTTGCACCCCAGTCTCCAAACTCTGCTCTGTATAAGATCCAACTGAACCCCAGTCTTCAACCTCTGCTCTCTGTAACAGTCCTTCTGCACACCAGTCTCCAAACTCTGATCTCTGTAACAGTCCTTCTGCACCTCAGTCTCCAACCTCTGCTCTATGTAATAGTCTTTCTTCACCCCAGCCTCTAAAATCTGCTCTCTGCAACAGTCCTTCTGCACCTTAGTCTCCAACTTCTGCTCTATTTAAGATCTTTCTGCACTCCAGTTTCCAAACTCTGCTCTCTGTAAGATCCATCTGAACCCTAGTCTTCAACCTCTGCTCTCTGTAACAGTCCTTCTGCACCCTAGTCTTTAAACTTTGCACTCTGTAACAGTCGTTATGCACAACAGTCTTTAAACTCTGCTTTTTTAACAAGATTTCTGCACTCCAGTCTCCGACCTCTTCTCTCTGCAACGATTCTTCTCTACCCCAGTCTCCAACATATGCTCTCTGCAACAGTCTTCTTCACACTAGCCTCTGAACTCTGATCACTGTAAGATCCATCTGAACCCCAGTCTTCAACCTCTGCTCTCTGTAACAGTCCTTCAGCACCGCAGTCTTTAAACTTTGCATTCTGTAAAAGTCGTTCTGCAGAACAGTCTTTAAACTCTGCTCTCTGTAACAGGACTTCTGCACTCCAGTCTCCAACCTCTTCTCTCTTCCACGATTATTCTCCACCCCAGTCTCCAACATCTGCTCTCTGCAACAGTCCTTTGCACCCCAGTCTCCAAACTCTGCTCTTTTTAAGATTCATCTGAACCCCCGTCTCCAACCTCTTCTCTCTGTAACTGTCCTTCTGCACCCCAGTAATCAAACTCTGCTCTCTGTAACAGTCCTTCTGCACCACAGTCTCCAAACTCTGCTCTCTGTAATATCCTTCTGCACATCAGTTTCCAGACTCTGCTCTTTGTAACATTATTTCTCCACCCCAGTCTCCAACCTCTGTCCTCTGAAACAGTACTTCTGCTCCCCAAACTCCAAAACCTGCTCTCTGTAAGAGTCCTTCTGTACCGAAGTCTCCAAACTTTGCTCTTTGTAAGGGTCCTTCTACACCCCAGTCTTCAACCTCTGCTTTCTGTATCAGTCTGTCTGAACCCCAGTCTCTAACCTCTGTTCTCTGTATCTAACCGTGTGCACCTCAGTCTCTAACCTGTGCTCTATGAAAGAATAATTCTGCACCCCAGTCTCCAACCTCTGCTCTCGGTAACAATCCTATACCGCAGTCTCCAACCTCTTCTCTCTGTAACAGTCCTTTTGCACCCCAATTTCCAAACTCTGCTTCCTGTAACAGTCCTTCTGAACCTGAGTCTCCAAACTCTCCTATGTTTAACAGTCCTTTTACACCTCAGTTTCCAACGTCTGCTCTTTGTAACCATCCTTCTTGACCTCAGTCTGAAACCTCTGCTCTCTGCACGATCCTTCTACACCTCAGTCTCAAACCACTGCACTCTGTAACAGTCCACCTGCACCTCAGTCTCCAACCTCTCCTTTCTTTAAGATACTTCAGCAACCCAGTCTCCAAACTCTGCTCTCTATAACAGTCCTTCTGCACCCCAGTCTCCAAACTCTCCTCTCTGCACCAGTACTTCTGCACCCCAGTCTCGAACATCTTCTCTCTGCAACAGTCCTTCTGAACCTCAGTCTGAAAACTTTGCTTCCTTAAACCACCCTTCTGGACCCCAGTCTCCTAATTCTGCTCTCAGTAACAGTCCTTCTGCACCTCATTCTCTCAACTGTGCTCTCTGAAAGATCCTTCTATAACCCAGTCTTTAAACTCTGCACTCTGTAACAGTCCTTCTGGACAACAGTCTCCAAACTCTGCTCTCTGTAACAAGACTTCTGCAACCCAGTCTCCAACCTCTGCTCTCTGTAACAGTCCTTCTGTACTGCAGTTTCCAAACTCTTCTCTCTGTAATGGTCCTTCTGCACCCCACTCTCCAACCTCTGCTTTCTCTATCAGTCCTTCTGCACTCAAGTCTCAAACCTCTTCTTTCTGTAACAGTCCTTCTGCACCTCAGTCTCCAACGTCTGCTCTCTACAACAGTCCTTTGGCACCCCAATCTCCAAACTCTGGTCTCTGCAAAAGTCCTTCTACACCCAAGTCTTTAACCTCTGCACTCTGCAACAGTCTTTCTGCACCTCAGTCTCCAACCTATTCTCTTTGCGAAGGTCTTTCTGCACCTCAGTCTTCAACATCTGCTCTCTGTAACAGTCCTTCTGCATCCCAATCTCCAAAATCTGCTCTCTGTAACCGTCCTTCGGCACCCCAGTCTCCAACCTCTGCTCTCTGCAATGATCCTTTTACACCCAAGTCTCCAAACTCTGCTCTCTGCAACAGTTCTTCTGTACCCCAGTCTCCAACATCTGCTCTCTGCAACAGTTTTTCTAAACCTCATTCTGAAAACTCAGCTCTCTGCAACGATCTTTGTGGACCAAAGTTTACAAACACTGCTCTCTCTGACAGTCCTTCAGCACCTCAGTCACCAATCTCTGATCTCTGTAAGATCCTTATGCCACCCAGTCTCCAAACGCTGCTCTATGTTACAGGCCTTCTGCTCCCCAGTCTCCAAGCTCTGCTCTGTGTAACAGGTCTTCTGCACCTCAGTCTCCAACCTCTTTTCTCGGCAACGATCTTTCAGCACCCCATTCTCCAACCTCTGCTCTCTGTAACAGTCCTTTTGCACCCCAGTCTCCAACCTCTGCTCTCTGTAAGATAATACTGCACATCAGTCTCCAACCTCTGCTCTCTTTAACAGTACTTCTGTACCACAGTCCCCAACCTCTATTCTCTGTAACGGTCCTTCTGCACGCCATTCTACAAACACTGCTGTCTTCAACAGTCCTTCTGCACCTCAGTCTCCAAACACTGCTCTCTGTAACAGTTTTACTGCACATCAGTCTCCAACGTCTGCTCTCTGCAACAATCCTTCTGCACCCCAGTCTCCAAACTTTCCTCTCTGTAAGATACTTCTGCTCCCCAGTCTCCAAACTCTACACTCATATCAGTCCTTTTGCACACCAGTCTCCAAACCTGCTCCCTGCAACAGTTTTTCTGCACCTCAGTCTTAAACAACTGCTCTCTGCAACAGTCCTTCTGCACCCAAGTCTCCAACCTCTGCTCTTTAGAACATTCCTTCTATACCCCAGTCTCCATAATCTACTCTCTGCAACCATCCTTCTGCACTCCAGTCTCCAACGTCTGCTCTCTGCAATAATCCTTCTGCACCCCAGTCTCCAAATTTTCCTCTCTGTAAGATTTTTCTACACCCCAGTTTCCAAGCTCTGCTCTCTGTAACATTCCTTCTGCACCCCAGTCTCCAACGTCTGCCCTCTACAATGGTCCCTCTACACCCCAGTCTCCAACCTTGTTATCTTCATCAGTTCTTCTATACCGCAGTCTTCAACCTCTGTTCTCTGTAAGGGTCCTTCTGCACCCCAGTCTCCAACCTCTGCTTTCTGTATCAGTCCGTCTGCACCACAGTCTCCAAACTATGCTCTCTGTAACAGTCCTTCTGCACCTCACTCTTCAACCTCTGCTCTCTGCAACAGTCCTTCTGTACACCAGTCTTAAACCTCTGCTCTCTGCAACAGTCCTTCTCCACCCCAGTCTCCATCATCTGCTCTCTGTAACAGTCCTTCTGTACTGCAGTTTCCAAACTCTTGTCTCTGTTATGGTCTTTCTGCACCCTACTCTCCAACCTCTGCTTTCTCTATCAGTCCTCCTGCACTCAGACCTTCAACCTATGCTCTCTGTAATAGTCCTTCTGCACCTCAGTCTCAAACGTCTGCTCTCTGCAACAGACCTTCGGCACCCCAGTCTCCAACCTCTGCTCTCTGTTACAGTCCTTCTGTACTACAGTCTCAAACTTCTTCTCTCTGTAATGGTCCTTCTGGACCCCAGTCTCCAAACTCTGCTTTCTGTATCACTCCTTCTGCACCCTGGTCTCTAAAGTCTGCTTTCTGTAACAGTTCTTCTGTAACTCAGACTACAATTTCTGCTCTCTGCAACAGTCCTTCTGCGCCCTAAGCTGCAAACTCTGCTCTCTGCAACAGCCCATCTGCACTTCAGTGTCCAAACTCTGCTCTCTGTAAGATCCTTCTGAAACCCAGTCTCCAACCTCTGCTTTCTGCAATGGTCCTTCTGCACCCCAGCCTCTAACCTCTGTTCTCTACAACAGTTATTCTGCACCCCAGTCTCCAAACTCTGCTCTCTATAACAATCTTACTGTACCGCAGTCTCCAACCTCTGTACTCTGTAAGGTCCCTTCTGCACCCCAGTCTCCAACCACTGCTTTTTGTATCAGTTATTTTGCACCACATTCTCCAAACTCTGCTCTCTGTAACAGTCCTTCTGCACATCAGTCTGCAACCTCTGCTCTCTGCAATAGTCCTTCTGTATCCCAGTCTCTAACCTCTTCTCTCTGCAACAGTCCTTCTGCACCACAGTCACCAACCTCTGCTTTCTGTATCAGTCTTTCTGCACCCCAGTCTTCAAACTCTGCTCCCTGTAACAGTCTTTCTGCACCTCAGTCTCCAACCTCTACTTTCCTCAGCAGTCCTTCTCCACTCTAGTCTCCAACCTATGCTCTCAGTAAAAGTCCTTCTGCACCTCAGTCTGAAAACTCTTCTCTCTGGAACAATCCTTCTGCATCTCAGTCTCAAACCTCTTCTCTGTGTAACAGTCCTTATGTACCTCAGTCTCCAAACTTTTGTCTCTGTAAGATCCTTTTGCAACCCACTCTTTAAACTCTGCTTTCTGTAACTATCTTTCTGCACTCCAGTCTCCAAGCACTGCTCTCTATAACAGGCCTTCTGCACCCTAATCTCCAACCTATGCTGTCTATAACAGACCTTTTGACCCCAGTCTCCAAACTCTTCTCTCTTCAACTATCCTTCTGCACCCCAGTCTCTAACCTCTGCTCTCTGCACCAGTTTTCCTGCACCCCAGTCTCAAACCTATGCTGTTTGTAAGATTCTTCTGCACACCTGTCTCCAACCTCTGCTCTCTGTAAAAGTACTTCTGAAAAGCAGTCTCAAAACTCTGCTCTCTGTAAGGGTCCTTCTGCATTTCAATCTCCAATCTTTGCTCTCTGCAACACTCCTTCTGCAACCCAGTCTCCAAAATTAGCTCTGTGCAATAGATTTTCTGCTCATGAGTCTCCAACCTGTGCTCTCTGTAAAAGTCCTACTGCACCTTAGTCTTCAACCTGTGCTTTCTGTAAAAATTCTTCTGCACCAAAGTCTACAATCTCTTCTGTCTATAATGATTCTTCTGCACCCCAGTCTCCGAAATCTGCTCTCTGCAACAATCCTTCTGCACCCCAGGATCCAAAGTCTGCTCTCTGTAACAATCCTTCTGCACCCCAGTCTCCAACCTCTGGTCTCTGCAACAGTCCTTAAGCTCTCAAGTCTCCAACATCTGCTCTCTGCAACAGTCCTTCTACCCCCTAGTCTCGATACTCTGCTCGCCGCAACTATCTTTCTGCACCCCAATCTCCAACCTCTGTTCTCTTCAACAGTTCTTCTGCACCCCAGTCTCAAATCTCTGCTCTCTGTAAGGGTCCTTTTGCACCCCAGTATCCAACCTCTGCTTTCTGTATCAGTCGTTTTCCACCACAGTCTCGAAAATCTGCCCTCTGTAACAGTCCTTTTGCAACTCAGTCTGCAAACTCTGCTCTCTGCAACAGTCCTTCTGCACCTCAGTCTCCAACCTCTGCTCTCTGTAAGGGTCCTTCAGCACCCGAGTCTCCAACCTCTGGTTTCTGTATCAGTCCTTCTGCACCCCAGTCTCCAACCTCTGCTCTCTGTAACAATCCTTCTGCACCTCAGTCTCCAATGTCTGCTCTCTGCAACGGTCCTGCTGAACCTCAGTCTCTAAACTCTTCTCTCTGTAACAGTGCTTCTGCACCTCAGTCTTTAACTTTTGCTCTCTTTAGTATCTTTCTGCAACACAGTATTCAAACTCTGCACTCTGTAACAATCTTTCTGCACACCAGACTCCAAACACTGCTGTCTATAACAGGCCTTCTGCACCCCAGTCTCTGAACGCTGCTTTCTGTATAAGTCTTTCTGCACCCTAGTCTCCAAACTCTGGTCTCTGCAACGATTGTTCTGCACCACAGTCTTCAACCTCTGTTCTCTACAACACTTCTACTGCACACCAGTCTCCAAACACTGCTCTTTGTAACAGTCTATCTGTTCCACAGTATCCAACATCTGTTTCCTTTAAGGGTCCTTCTGCACCCGAGTTTCCAACCTCTGCTTTCTGTATCAGTCCTTCTGCACCACAGTCTCCAAACTCTGCTCTGTACCAGTCCTTCTCCACCACAGTCTGCAACCTCTGCACTCTGCAATTGTCCTACTGCACCCAGTCTCCAACCTCTGCTCTCTGCAAAAGTCCTTCTGCACCCCAGTCTCCAACATCTGCTCTCTACAACAATCCTTCTCCACCCCAGTCTCGAACCTATGCTCTCTGTAACAGTACTTTTGTACTGCAGTTTCAAAACTCTTCTCTCTGTAACGGTCCTTCTGCACCCCACTCTCCAACCTCTGCATTCTCTATCAGTCCTTCTGCACTCAGTCTCCAACCTGTGCTCTGTAACTGTTTTTCTGCATTTCAGTCTCTAACGTCTGCTAGCTGCAACAGTTTTTCAGAACCCCAAACTTTAACCTCTGCTCTCTGCAACAGTCCTACACCCAAGTCTCCAACCTCTGCACTCTGAAACAGTCCTTCTGAACCTCAGTCTTCAACCTCTTCTCTTTGCAAAGGTCTTTCTGCACCTCAGTCTTTAACATCTACTCTCTGTAACAGTCCTTCTGCACCTCAGTTGCCAACCCTGCTCTCTGTAAGATCCTTCTAAAAAACAGTCTCCAAACTCTGCTTTCTATAACAGTCCTTCTGCACCTCAGTCTCAAAATTCTGCAGTCTGTAAAACTTATTCGGCACCCCAGTCTGCACCCTTTGTTCTCTGCAATGATCCTTCTACACCCAAGTCTCCAACCTCTGCTCACTGCAACAGTTCTTCTGCACCCCAGTCCCCTACATCTACTCTCTGCAACAGTTTTTCTAAACCTCATTCTGAAAACTCTGCTCTCTGAAAGGATCCTTCTGGACCCAAGTTTCCAACCTCTGCTCTCTCTGACAGTCTTTCGGCACCTCACTCACCAAGCTCTGCTCTCTGTAAGATCCTTATGCCACTCAGTCTCCAAACTCTGCTGTGTGTTACATGTCATCTGCTCGCCAGTCTCCAAGCTCTGCTCTTTGTAACAGGCCTTCTGCACCCCATTCTCCAAATTTTGCTCTCTGCATCAGTCCTATTGCACCCCAATCTTCAACCTCTGCTCTCTGTAAGATTCTTCTGCACACTTTTCTCAAAACTCTGCTCTCGTTAACAGTTCTTCTGTACAGCAGTCTCTAACCTCTATTGTCTGTAACAGTCTTTCTGCACCCCAGTCTCCAAACAGTGCACTCTGCACAGTCCTTCTGCACCCAGTCTCCAACCTCTCTTCTCTGCGACAGTCCTACTGCACCCCAGTCTACAAACACTGATCTCTGTAACAGTTTTTCTGCATCTCAGTCTTCAACAACTGCTCTCTGCAACAGTCCTTTTTCACCCCAGTCTCCAAACTCTGCTCTCTAGAACAGTCCTTCTATACACCAGTCTCCATAATCTACTCTCTGCAACGATCCTTCTGAACCCCAGTCTCCAAAGTCTGCTCTCTGCAACAATCCTTCTGCACCCCAGTCTCAAATATTTCCTCTCTGTAAGATCGTTCTGGATCGCAGTCACCAAACTCTGCTCTCAGTATTAGTCCTTCTGCACCTTAGTCTCCGAACACTGCTCTCTGTAACAGTTTTTCTGCACCTCAGTCTTCAACAATGGCTCTCTACAACAGTCCTCCTGTATCCCAGTCTCCAACGTCTGCTCTCTAGAACAGTCCTTCAATACCACAGTCTCCATAATCTACTCTCTGCAACGATCCTTCTGCACACCAGTTTCCAAAATCTGCTCTCTGCAACAATCGTTCTGCACCCAAGTCTCGAAACATTCCTCTCTTTAAGATTCTTCTGCACCCCAGTTTCCACACTCTGCTCTCTGTAACATTCCTTCTGCCCCGCAGTCTCCAACGTCTGCCCTCTGCAATGGTCCCATGCACCCCAGTCTCCAACCTTTTTCTCTACAACAGTTCTTCTGCACTGCAGTCTCTAACCTCTGCTCCCTCTAATGGTCCTTCTGCACCCCAGTCTTGAAAATCTGCTTTCTGTATCAGTCCTTCTGCACCACAGTCTCCTACCTCTGATCTCTGCAACAGTCCTTCTGCACCCCAGTATACAACATCTGCTCTGCAATAGTCCTTCTGCACCCCAGTCTCCAACCTCTGCTATCTACAACAGTCTTTCTGCACCCCAGTCTCCAACATCTGCTCTCTGCAAAAGTTCTTCTGCACATCAGTCTGAAAACTCTACTCTCTGCAACGATCCTTCTGCACCTCAGTCTTCAACCTCTGCTCTCTGTAAAAGTCCTTCCGCACCTCAGTCTCCAACCTCTGCTCTCTGTAACAGTCCTTCTGCACCTCAGTCTCCAACCTCTGCTCTCTGTAAGATCCGTCGTAAACCCAGTCTTTAAACTCTGGACTCTGTAACAGTCCTTTTGCACCCCAGGCTCCAAACTCTGCTCTCTGTAACAGTCCTTCTGTACCCCAGTCTCCATACTCTGCTCTTTGTAACAGTCCTTCTGCACTTCAGTCACCGACCTCTGCTCCTTCTAACAGTCCTTCTGCACCCCCAGTTTCTAAAATCTGCTCTCTGCAACAGTCCTTCTGCACCCCAGTTTCTAAAATCTGCTCTCTGCAACAGTCCTTCTGCACCCCAGTCTCCAACCTCTGCTCTCTGCAATAATCCTACTGCACCCCTGTCTCCAATTTCTTCTACTTTCAACGATCCTTCTGCACCCCAGTCTCAAAACTCTACTCTATGTAACAGGACCTCTACACCTCAGTCTCCAATCTCTGCTCTGTGCAACTGTCCTTCTGAACCACAGTCTCCAAACTCTGGTCTCTGTAAGATCCTACTGTACTCTAGCTTCCAAACTCTGTTTTCTGAAACACTCCTTATCCATCCCAGTCTTTAACCTCTGCTTTCTGCAAGTGTCCTTCGGCACCCCAGTCTCCAACCTCTGTCCTGTGCAACAGTTTTTCTGCTCCCAGTCTCCAATATCTGCTCTCTGTAACAGTCCTTCTGTACCGTAGGTTCCAAACTCTGCTCTCTGTAACGGTCCTTCTGCACCCCAGTCTCCAAACTCTGCTTTCTGTATCAGTCCTTCTGCACTCAGTCTCCAACCTGTGCTATGTAACAGTCCTTCTGCACCTCAGTCTCTAATGTCTGCTCGCTGCAGCAGTTTTTGGAACCCCAAAATCCAACCTCTGCTCTCTGCAACAGTCCTACACCCAAGTCTCCAACCTCTGCATTCTGCAACAGTCCTTCTGCACCTCAGTCTTCAACCTCTTCTCTTTGCAAAGGTCTTTCTGCACCTCAGTCTCAAACCTCTGCTCTCTGTATCTATCCTACTGCACCTCAGTCTCCAACCTGTGCTCTCTTTAACATTCCTTCTGCACCCAGTCTCCAACCTCTGTGCTCTGTAACAGTTTTTCTATACCACAGTTTCCAAACTCTGGTCTCTGTAACGGTCCTTCTGCACCCCAATTTCCAACCTCTGCTTTCTGCAACAGTCCTTTTTCACCAAAGTCTCAAAACTCTGCTCTTTGTAAGATCCATCTGAACCCAGTCTCCAAAGTCTGCTCTCTGTAAAAGTTCTTCTGTACCCCAGTAATCAAACTATACACTCTGTAACACTCCTTCTGCACCTCAGTCTCCAAACTCTGCTCTCTGTAAGATCTTTCTGCACTCAAGTTTCCAAAATCTGCTCTGTCTAACATTCCTTCTCCACCGCAGTCTCCAACGTCTTCTTTCTGTGAGGGTCGAACGGCACCCCAGTCTCCAAACACTGTCATTTGTAACAGTCCTTCTGCTCCCCAGTATTCAACATCTGCTCTCTGTAACAGTCCTTATGTACCGCAGTCTCCAACCACTGCTCTTGTAATGGTCTTTCCACAACCCAGTCTCCAAACTCTGCTTTTTGAATCAGTCCTTCTGCACCCCAATTTCCAACCTCTGCTTTCTGTAACAGTCCTTCTGCACCTCAGTCTCTAAACTCTGCTCTCTGTAACAGTCCTTCTACACCTCAGTCTCCAACCTCTGCTCTCTGTAACAGTACTTCTGCACCTCAGTCTGAAACCTCAGCTTTCTAAGATTCTTCTGCACCTCAGTCTCCAAACTCTGCTCTCTGTAACAGTCCTTCTACACCTAAGTCTCCAACTTCTGCTCTCTTTAACAGTCCTTCAGCACATCAGTCTGACACCTCTGCTCTCTGCATGATCCTTCTGCACCCCAGTCTCCAACCACTGCTCTCTGTAACAGTCCACCTGCACCCCAGTCTCCAAACTCTGCTCTCTTTAACAGTTTTTCTATACCGCAGTCTCCAAACTCTGGTCTCCGTAACGGTCCTTCTGCACCCCAATTTCCAACCTCTGCATTCTGTAAAAGTGCTTCTGCACCTCAGTCTAGAAAATCTGCTATCTATAAAAGTCCTTCGGAAACTCAGTCTGACACCTCTGGTCTCTGCAAGATCCGTCTGCACCCCCAGTCTCCAACCTCTGCTCCCTGCAATGATCCTACTGCACCCCAGTCTCCAACATTTTATCTCTGCAAATGTTCTTCTGCACCTCAGTCTCCAAATTCTGCTCTCTGTAACAGTCCTTCTGCACCTCATTCTAAAAACTCTGCTCTCTGCAAGAACCCTTCTGCACCCCAGTCTTCTACGTCTGCTCTCTATAACAGTCCTTCTGCACCCCAGTCTCTAAAATCTGCTATCTGCAACAGGCCTTCTGCACCCCAGTTTCCAATATCTGCTCTCTGTAACAGTCTTTCTGCACCACAGTCTCTAAACTCTGCTCTCTGTAAGATCCTTCTGCACTATAGTTTCCAAACTTTGCTCTCTGTAACATTTCTTCTCCACCCAAGTCTCTAACCTCTGTCCTCTGCAACAGTTCTACTGCTCCCCAGTTTCCGAGATCTGCTCTCTGTAACAGTCCTTCTGTACTGCAGTCTCCAACCTCTTCTCTTTATAACGGTCCTTCTAAATCTCAGTCTCAAACCTCTACTTTCTATATCAGTCTGTCTGAACCCCAGTCTCAAAACTCTTTTCTCTGTATCTATCTTTCTGCACCTCAGTCTCCATCCTGGGCTCTATGTAAGAATCCTTCTGCACCCCAGTCTCCAACCTCTGCTCTCGGTAACAGTCCTATACCACAGTCTCCAACCTCTGCTCTCTGTAACGGTCCTTCTGCACCCCAGTTCCAAACTCTGCTTCCTGTAACAGTTCTTCTGCACCTGAGTCTCCAAACTCTTCTCTCTGTAACAGTTCTTCTGCACCTCAGTCTCCAACATCTGCTCTCTGTAACAGTCCTTCTACACCTCATTCTCAAACTCTGCTCTGTGTAAGATCCTTCTAGAACCCAGTCTTTAAAATCTGCACTCTGTAACAGTCCTTCTGCAGCCCAGTCTCCAAACTCTGCTCTCTGTAACATTCCTTCTGCACCTCAGTCTCCAATCTCTGTTCTCTCTAACAGTCCTTCTGCACTCCAGTCTCCAACCTCTGCTCTCTGCAAAAGTCCTTCTGCACCCCAGTCTCCAGCATATGCTCTCTGCAACGATCCTTCTGGACCCCAGTCTCCATCCTCTGCTCTCTGCAACAGTCCTTCTGCACCACAGTCTCAAACCTCTGCTCTCTGTAAGATCCTTATGCACTCCAGTTTCCAAACTCTGCTCTCTGTAACATTCATTCTCCACGCCAGTTTTTAAACTCTGCTTTCTGCAAGTGTAAAGCGGCACCTCAGTCTCCAACCTCTGTCCTCTGCAACAGTCCTTCTGCTGCCCAGTTTCCAACATCTGCTCTCTGTAACAGTCCTTCTGTA